>NC_137917.1:16380257-16387757 GCF_963457725.1 Sprattus sprattus | reverse complement strand
ACATCAGAGCACCTCCACAACATGCTAAAGGTTGTTCCACAATACACCGCAACCCCCCCCCCCCCCCCCCCCCCCATTATACAGACGAGAGAGAGGGGGGGGGGAGAGGGAGAGAGAGACTGACATGTACGTGTTATGACTTTACATAGCCCGTATTCTTAACCTGTGAACCCTGTTTACCGTAACGTTACACATTACTTTCCTGTATTGCATGGCAACCTCAAACATTTTAACCCCACTTTTAAAGTTTACACACAGAGCACATACACTGCACCTCTGTCATATGACACTATGCTGTTTTTCATATGGACAAGAATCCTTTGCCATGTGTCCTGGCCTAACAATTACACCATGACAGTCTTATACTATAAATATACTCCACAGAGAGGAAGACAGAGGGCAAGTCAATGAGCATGAGTAACCAAGTGTTGACTCACACACACACACACACACACACACACACACACACACACACACACACACACACACACACACACACACACACACACACACACACACACACACACACACACACACACACACACACACACAGACTCAAACCCACTCACACACACATATGCGAGTCAATGAGCATTCGTAACCAAGTGTTGACTTGTATGAAACAGAGCTTACAGATTGTTGTTCAACTTTTACATGACGTACACTACACTGTAGAGCCTAACTGTCAATCTTAACAAAATAGTTAAGTAAAGATAATTTAATCTATCAAAAAAAAAACATTAAAGTCACTCTCTACCATTAATACTGATAATAATCAAGATGTCAGTTGGCCCACTGCATCTTTTCCATTGAAATGATGAATAAAGATGTATTTACTGTCTTTGATGCAGCGACATTGCTATGCATTGATCTTGTAGTAGTGAGCTTGCAGTATTGCCAATAAAACCAATATAAGAGCTTGCTCAGTGTGTGCCTGTTCATCAATATGTCGGTTCTACATCAGGACATAATAAATCAATTTCTGACAGAAAAAAAGGGAAATGCTGTGTTGATGTAACACATTTTGTTCATATGAAAATGATGTCCACATTACAATGAAGTAAGTTTAATGCCTTTTTTAGTTTAAATACAAAAAAGCCATTAATGCCTTAATATTGCAGTGGTGAAGTGAAGCTGATGAGTTCATGGTTCGAGAGATTATGGGTAACTGCTGCTTTCTTGTTCTAATGTTTTATTACCTTACCTGTTAAGTGTGACAACTCAACAAATGTGCATGAATAGCTTATTAGCATGCTTACTCCTTAGGAGAGTATGGTCGGGGTTACCGTTATGGAGAGGTCCATTGGCAAAACTTACAAGAGCTAGTTGAAAGTTTGCATGACTTCCCTGTGCTCTCAATGTGAAACTGATTAGTTAGTCAAGAAGCATTTATCTAAAGATGTCCCACAGTTGTGGTATTACTGCATAACTGTGTTATCCATCTGTTTTATCCCTAAAATGACTTACTTGTACCAACATCAAAGAATTATTCATGCTTGAATCGATTGAGTTAGTTAACTTAAAAGGTAATCAGTTTCCTCAAATATTTTGACATCATCTAACTTGGTTCAAAGGTTGGTGCACAGTTTAGAGAGTGTATTATGTATTAAGTGTTATGTGAATAAGGGACCGTTAATGCAGTATTATGGTACAATTAGTAGTATTAAAATATCACAGTGTTTCTCCGGGAGTGATCTGGTGTGTGTATTCAGATGACGAGACAGCAGCAGCAATAGTGGCAGCAGTGGTGGTGTTGGTGGATGCCAAACATGAGCCTCTCGCGGTGAGTGTGGAGGTAATTAGCTCATAATGGCATCATAAATTAGGGCCAAATCAAGGCCGGGCAGAGGCTGGACGTTTTAATGAAAAGTTGAAATGGGTCACACCCCCGGGCCAAACGCCGCTGATGTCTCTCTTTGCGCCCTAATCACTCATCACTTATTAGAGCCAGTCAGTGATCCACACCCCCTCCAAGCTAGCCCTGCTAACACAATAGGTTGTGGAGATCAAATAGCGCTAAACAGCTCATCTTACACATGATCTTTTCTGAACAAAGGACTTTGACCTTCTCCCTTTTTAATTTTATTTTATGAATCATTACAACACAATAATTTTGCATTCTGGTGGAAATTTGGCTTTGACCACACCTGGATCCCAAAGATAGACATGAACCATTTATCACACACACACACACCCACACACACAATTCCACATGCCAGAAATGTAACAAAGCGAAATTAACAAACAATTGCAGAAAATAACAAATGATAAACAAATACAAATGTTTTCCATTTAGTTGATATTTTTTTTTTTTTTTTACATTTCTTTCCATGCTCAATGGCGACTCAGTATAGCTTGTTGTGAATTTTGCCACACACGGCATACAGGGAATCATTAGCGGAGCTGATTTGATTTACGTCCTGTGAAGACAGGGACACCCAAATGATCTGCCTCTCGATCGGCACCATCCATCACGCAGAACCAGAGGGCACCGCGGGCATGTGGCGCTGGCTGAGAGGGGCACCACGCATAGGCACCAGCTTCACAAGGAGAGCGGGGGGGGAGCTTGATAAATGGGCACTTTTAGGGTGTGTGCCTGTGTGTGTGTGTGGCAGTATGAGAGAAAATGTTGTGGGGGTGTGTATGACTGACACTGGCTTTACCAGGTTTGTGTGTGTGTTTGTCAGAGTGTGGTGTGGGACTTTGGGTGAGTGACAATTTGCCCAGTCTGGCATTGCCTGGGTATTTTAGGGTTTGTGTGTGTGTGTGTGTGTGTGTGTGTTCATGTGTGTGTGTGTGTGTTCATGTGTCTGTTTGTGTGTGTGTGTGGAGGGGGGTGCTTGTGTGACACTATGCATGGGGTGGCATTGCCTGGCTCTGTTGTTGTTGGCATGCGTCCACGGGAGGTTGTTGGCTGTGAGCTGTCTGCCAGTGTTTCCCTGCTCATGAGACCGCAGGCATGGGAGTCCTATGTGCTGTTCCTCACTAACGCTCAAGTCTTCAATCAAATCACCCAACAAATGGGCTGCTGACCAACAACACTCAGCCCTGATTCACCGTGAACCTTGAGAGGTCTATGTGGCGCTGTGTATGTGAACAACTATTATTTTAATGAACTGCACTTTATTGTTGATATGTATGTATTAAATATGACCTTTGACCCCTTTTCGTTTCACCTGAGAGCTAGGCTGGATGCAGACGTATCAGCGAGCTGTGAGGTATATTCTCACACTGTATAAATATTTACTGAAACGCAGTTTTGTAGTATTCCCATGAGATATTCCTAACAGATATTTACATTTATCACTGAAGCATTCCTTGGGGCAATGTAAAGGATTCACTGCCTGCTCTATGTGTGTGTTTTTTTCTCTTCTGGTGTCTGTGGCTTTGTAACTGTCCAAGGTGCTGATCTAGTCGTCGATTATGGATGTGTCTGTCTATGTGTGGAGGTGAACCACTCAATCCATGTAGTGGCCTTACCTCGAGGTACCATTTGAGCCATTACCCAGCAAATGCTCAAATGAATATGTGATGAGATAGATAGATGCTGTTTAAGCCAGAGTTTAAAAGAGCCCTGCTGACACTCACAAAAGCCCTATTTTTATCCAGTTCTCCCCATGTGGTGATTGTAAGATGCCATGACGTCAAACACACATAACATGTTGTACAGATGTGCATGTTGACTGACCAGACTCCAACTATGCTCTGGTGACTCAAAGGAGACACTCTCACTGTGTTGCTTTTGCCTCAGCTTTCAGACACTGAGGAGAATAGAGTGGGGTGTGTGGAGCCGGAGAGGAACAATGATCTGAGTGCTGAGACTGAACATGCCCCAGAGAATCAATTCACATCCCAGCCACCGCCGGTAAATAGAGATTATTACCTGCTAATTAATTAACAAGAACAACTCCTCCAAACACGGTGTTCTTATTGCACCGCATCGTTTAGTTTTGTTCTGCTGCTAATCTGGCCTCTGTTTATTGCCTTGTACTAGCGGCACAACTAAGCCCTTTAAATTGAAATGATATGCATAAAAACCAACATGAAATAGCTTTGCTTATGCTAATTAAAAGCGTCTAAACCTGATGCAAATACGCTGCGGCGTAATTATCTGAAAGAAATAATAGACAACGCCGCGGCACTGTGCAGAGCCGACCTGATAAAGCCCTTGAAATATCCAGTCTCTTTCTTCCAATGGCTCCTCCTCAGCATTAGTGGCGTGTAATATCACACATATTGAGTAGAGAAGGAAGGGTTGGTAGGGAAGTCGGGTGAGAGAGATAGAGATAGAGGGAGCGAGGGAGGGAGAGAGAAAGAAAAAGTGTGTGTGTGTGTGTGTGTGCGTGTGTTTGTGCCTGTGTGTGTGTAATACAGAGAGAGAGGGAGAGAGAGAGAGAGAGAGAGAAAAAGATAGTGGCTGGTAGAATTAGACTGGTTGTATAAGCAATTATGGGGCATCACATGTAGCCGAGCAGGCCTAATAGGTATGTAGAGAAGGCATTATTCAATTAAAGTGGCTGCTTACAGTGCAGGCAAACAGAGCGGTGGTGACAGGCCCGGTGTCTTCTCCTTATGAAACAACCTGTTTAAGCTAAATCAACTCCCACTTAAGAGCGCGGTAATAAGCATCGCCCGCACCGCACCACGTCGCACCGCATCGGGCCCCGCAGGGCCTCATCCGTCACGCTGTAATACCCAATCACAATGAGTGATAACACCCGGCCACATGGCCAAGCCGTCACAGCGCCGACACACATACTGTATGCAAACACACACACACAAACACACACACACACACACACACAGACACACAAAGACATACACACACACACACACATGCACAGACACACAAAGACATACATACACACACGCACAGACACACAAAGACATACACACACACACACATATGTACACAGACAAACAATCACACACACACACGCACAAACACACAAAGACATACATACACACACGCACATACTCACCCACACACACACACACATATATATGTGCACAGACACACACCCACCCACACACATAAGCATATTACACTCATACATTCATACATACACACACTGTCACATTCTCCCACACCTATACACCCTTAAGCGAGTACATCAAGGAAGATGTTCTCTCCCTTTCTAACTCTCCGCTCGTATCCCATGATTTGTCATCGCTCCTGCTCTTTCTGTCTTTTCCCTGTTATCCTCTCTTTAAAACTGCTTGTATGGGATTTTGATGCTTTCTTTTTTTATGTGCCAATTCTATATACTTATACTCAACAAGCACATTAGTGTGTGTGTGTGTGTGTGTGTGTGTGTGTGTGTGTGTGTGTGTGTGTGTGTGTGTGTGTGTGTGTGTGTGTGCGCACACAGTGTTGTGATGAGTCCTAGAATTTATGAGGTCATCTTACAGAATTTTAAAACTTGACGGCGCTGAAACTATAGCTCAAGTGTCTAGGTATGTTTTTGTATAAGGCAGTGAACCCTGCCCTCTTGGCCATGGGACTTTACAGTAGCCTGAGAAACACAGCTGGAAGAAATCTCTATCAAGTGGCAAATCTATTGGTAAGATTCTTTACAAAGAAAATACAGCTCTGTGAAATAGAAACAGACAAATTGGACAAAAGCCCGGGAAATGGAACAAAAGACAGACTTGAAATATAAGTCCTCTCAAAGTGTCCTCACTCTGCTTCCGTCTCTCCCTCTTTGTATCTCTTCATTTTCTCCCTCTCTGTCTTAGTTGCTTATTCTCTGTCTCTGTCTTTCTTTCCATCATCCTTTCTCTCTCTCTCTCTCTGTCTTCCTCTCTGTATCTCTCATTTTCTGTCTCTCCCACCCTCTCTCTGTCATTCCCTCCCTCTCCATCTCTCCATCCCATATCGTGTTTGTTTTTCTCTGTCCTCCTGTGCTCCCCCTCTCTCAGCCTCATCAGTGGCGTGTGCTCAGTAATGACTCCCACTGTGGCCGGGTGGGTTCCCTTTAAGGCTCGGCTTCATGGCCCCCCTCCCTAACACACACACACACACAGGCGCACACATACACACACGCACACACACACACACACACACACACACACACACACACACACACTAAAAAATGCATTATTCATCTAAATCAAATGAGGGAACAACAGTAGCTGCAGACGCAGGGTTCGGTGCCTGCCTCACCCTCACTAATATCCCAGAGGCATCTTCCCCCACCTCCCCCCCCCCCAACCCCTGCAGGGTGTCTAAGGGGCCCCACGGTCATTGACACACCAGGCACACCACAGCAGTGTGGATGGCGACCAAATGACCTCTTCAGCCTCCCTCACGTCCATCTCGCCACGGCAACGCTTAACCCTGCCTCTGTCACCCCCGGCAACTCCTCTTGGATGGCGTGGATGGAAACGTATTTATTTATTTTATTGTGTTGAGAGTGTGGCCTTTTTGACCTTGATGGTTTCAAGGAAACTTTCTTCAGAAAGAGGATAGGAGATGTGAAGTAGAGGAACAAAGTTGGACGCTGTAAAGAATAGTAATGTTATGCATAGAAAGACCAAACTGAATCTATTCTATGTACAAACACATATACACACACACGCTGATTTGCTTTAACAAATTTATCAGGTATAGTTCAAGAATAGCCCTGGCATTTGACGTTTTTTTCCTGGAAATGGTGAACTTGGGTTCAGAATGTGGTATACAGTATATTATGAATTCACCGTCAGTCAGTTCGTTTTTTCAGTCAGGATGGTGTTTACTGGTTTTTGCAAATTAACTGTTAGTACATACGTACAGTATATATATGCAGAAAAAACACTTGCAATATGAACTATTATGTGTGTTTATAAAACATGTTTTTTTTAAGTACAGAAAGGGGTACAACCGTATGATGCTGGGAGACGTATGGGAATATCTGAAATGTTAACAAGCTGGTAACATTAGCATAACTCAAGTCTCCCACATTGATTTAGGCCATCAATTTGCAGCTAAAACACACATACACAATCTCTCGGTATACATTTAAATGCGTGTGCCAATGTCAGCAATGTGTGTGTGCACAGTTTTATTTCTTAATCTTGAACATTCAAACCTCAAAATCTGAGCTCAGTTTACCAGATGACCTTTGATGTGCATTAAGCAAAATGTGTTATGCGATACATGATGCTGTGCCAAAGGCATGCTATAAATTGACTCACATTATTATTATTGTGATTACGTGAATGGACACTGATACTCATCTGTGGTACAAATACTACTAATTTTCCTACAATTAGGTATTTCACAGTTCTTGGCAAATAACTAGTTTAGCTGTTTCTGCTACACGTTATGTATACCAGCGGTTCTCAGCTGGTCTGGCCTTGGGACCCACAATGTCCCACGGTCATTAAGTTGTGTCCCAATTAGAATTCAAACCACAAAATCAACATAAAAATAAAAACATAAACACAGGGCCTACTTTTATCCCTGCAATCACAGCACATTAGCCCAAATCTTACAACAGTGATTTTGTTTTTAGC
>NC_137917.1:16335257-16365257 GCF_963457725.1 Sprattus sprattus | reverse complement strand
TGTGTGTGTTTTTTTGTCTGTGTGTGCTTGTGTATTTGTGTGTGTGTGTGTGTGTGTGTGTGTGTGTGTGTGTGTGTGTGTGTGTGTGTGTGTGTGTGTGTGTGTGTGTGTCTACTACAGCTCCAGTTCAGCAGCTCATCTCCTGACCTCTTCGTGGCAGCGATAGAGAGTAAGCAGGAGGTGTGAGAGTGAGAGAGGTGGCTGCCTGGCCCATCAGTGCCAGTGTAACTGATCCTCCACCTCCCTGTGCAGAGAGTAAACATGCGCTCTATACAAAAGTACCCATGGACAGCATGAGAGAGATGTATGTGTGACAGAAAGAATTTTGTGTGTGTGTTTGTGTGTTACAGACAGAGTAGCCTACATGTGTGTGAGAGTAAAAGGCATATAGCTACATATATTTGTTATGTTCTTACACAGAAATACATTTTTGGGGCGTTCCACCCTCCTTCACATGTGGGATGTTGGTGTAGTCACTCAGTCATCCTTCATCGCTTCATGGTTGATGCTGCTAAACTCACACTGGGATATTCTCTGTCAATCACAAGCCCAGGCTTCCAGATGTCAGACATTTAAAAATTACCCATGCACCACTGACTGGACAATAAAAACACAATTTCTCCGTTGTCATTGTTATAATTCTAATTTGAAGTTATGACTGCTGCCATTACTCATGCTGGTAGGCTACTGATTTGATAACAAAAATATCAGTAAGCAGACTTTAGTAATTTTATTTTAATGTCAATAACTGAACTATTATCAACATCCTCAAAAATTAACAGAACCATTTTCCGAATTGTATCTTCTGTTCCTTGTATGTACAAAGGGACCTATTTGTTTTGAATGGATAATTCAGGCAAAGAAAACACATGCGAGTTACAGACTCTCTCCCACATTAAACCTGTTTAAATTCAGTTACCGCCGCTCAATGAACTCCCGGGCTTTTCCGCGCGTGCTCGTGGCACACTGGGACGTTATTGAGAAAAATAATCATATTGTTTTCAATATCCGGCGTCGCTAAATACTTCCTGAGTGGCCACTGTTTTATGGCGCGGTACCCCTCGGGGTGTGGAGAGGAGCGCGGGCCTCCCAGATGAGTTTAATGCATGCAAATTACCTCCGAGAGTGCCGTGATGAATTCTGGAATCTCCGCATGGAGTGGCTAAAATATCCAGCTTACCTTCCACGGAGCTCTACCCCTCCGCTCTCGGTGTGGACAACGTGCAAACCTCAGGAGACTCCTCTGCCAGTCTGAGAGAGGAAAATAACCAAAATGTTTATTCTTAAGACAGAACAGAATAAAACAACAAGAAATGGTTAAATTACACTTTAATTTAAATGGGACTAAAAAACGAATTAAATCATATTACATTTTTTTTTTGCATTATGGGCTGGTTTTGCAAATTAAAATAGAAGTTATCAGAAAGGTTTATCAGCTCCAAAGGGGATGCCAGGATTGCATGTAGTTCGAAACGTGGCCTGTAGATGGCAGTCAGGATCTGGCTAGAAGCACTGCAGTGAAACGGCAGCAGTGGAGCGCATTACTTCACAGGTCGTGTGGAGGAGAGCATGTATGTGCGTGTGTGTGTGTGTTTCACCTGCCTGTACATTACAGTGTCATCTCAGCCGCAGAAATGAAGTAGAAGGCGTTGCCGGACCACTCCCGTCTCTAAATGAACCCAGCAGCGGTTGGGTGAGGGACTGTGGGGGGATATACGGATGAGACCCAGTAATACCACGACACCCTCTATACTCCCCTCTCTCTCTCTCTCTGTCTTTCCGGGCTGCATAAAATATACCCCAAATGAGGCTGATCTGCGTAAGCACATGTTTACAAGATCCACTGGCCTTTGGGATTTTGATGGCAGCAATTGTTTGTATTTATATTATTTACGTGGGGCCTCATAAAAAGCTGATGACGTGCCATAAAAGGCGGTTGAGAAATTGGATCATTACACACACCTCGATGAGTGGCCCGATTGAAGCCTGTGCTACTTAGGGCCGCATATTTCTTGTCGTTTTTAATGGCCGCTGTAAAGAAAAACACAACAGTGTTGTCAGCGCATAATTCTGACGTTACAAAAAAAGGAAGCCTGGCGACAGCAGGGGTTGACAAGTGCGACCGTGTTTGTATATGTGTGTGCGTGTGTGTGTGTGTATGTGTGTGCGTGTGTGTGTGTGTGTGTGTGTGTGTGTGTGTGTGTGTGTGTATGTGTGTGTGTGTGTATATGTGTGTGCGTGTGTGTGTGTGTGTGTGTGTATATATGTGTGTGCGTGCGTGTGTGTATATGTGTGTGCATGCGTGTGTGTGTGTGTGTGTATGTGTGCGTGTGTGTGTGTATATGTGTGTGCATGCGTGTGTGCGTGTGTGTGTGTGTGTGTGTGTGTGTGTGTGTGTGTGTGTGTGTGTGTGTGTATATGTGTATGCGTGTTTTGGGCGGAGGCACTGAAAATAAAGAGTGTTGTAGGGGTACAGGGCCAAGAGAGAAAAGGCGGTGCAGGTCAGGCTTCACCCAGTCTGCCCCGTCTCGGCCCCTCGGACTGGGCAAGGCCCTCTGTCTGGTTTTAGGGGGGGCACAGGGGGGTCCCCTCCTCTTTAGCACCGAGCTGTCCCCATTTATTCTCCAATGAGACAATGGAGAAGGAGGAGAGAAAGGCGTCGGGGCGGACGAGTCGGCGGGGTGAGGGGGGGTTTGCGGATGGAGTGGGTGGGTGGGGGGCATTGGGTCTGGGGCAATGGGAAGCGAATGAGGGTAAAAGAGAGAGAGAGGGAGGGAGGGAGGGAGTGGGAATGAGACAAGAGGCACAGACAGCAGGAGAGGGAGAGCAGAGAGGGAGAAAGGAGGCGGGAGAGGACGGGGGGGTCGCAGGGGTCAGTGATCAGGGGTGCGGGGGCCTTTTTTGGGGAGGGAGGGTGCACACCCTGAGTAGACTCGGTCACGCCTGTTTCTTCACACTCCAGTGCCTCATTATTGACGGGCTGAAGTGATACCCCAACAATGAGGGGGGCACACGGGGAGGGGGTGGGTGGGGGGGTTTCAGGGGGTAGTTCCCTACTCCCACAGATGTCACAGGAGCCAGTGAACCCTCCCCTTCACACAACACACACCCCTGATGCTAAGCCCCCCTCCGTTTCACATCCCACACACACAAGGACACAAACACACACAGACACACATGCGCGTACGCACACACACACACACACACAACCACACACACACACACACAAACACACACACACACACACACACACACAAACACACACACACACATAGGGATGCATAAGAACACTGACACACACACACACACACACACACACACACACTGCTGGTATTTTCCACCCGTGCACCCCAACATACAATAGGGCCTGGTGGTGAGCAGGCCAAAGAGCTCAAATCAATAAATGAGAAGTCATGCAATGATAACAATATCATCACTCCACAGGAAGCTGCCTCTCTGTGCACATATGTGTGTCTAAGTGTGCGTGAACACGTGTGTGTTTGTGTGTGTATGTGTGTGTGTGTGTGTGTTTGTGTGCTTGCTGTGTGCAAACAAGAATAATAAAATACCAAAAAAAACCATCTGATTCTTATGCCAGTGCATCATGTCAAGCACAGAGATACTGACTCCATGAGGCGGATCCCAGTTATTATATCTGTGCTGGTTGATGAGCATGGTCTCCCCCCAGCTTTGCCAGTCCAGTCGCTACCATCTTCTCTCAGTCACCGCCAATGTATAGATATGTTATTAACACTTTATAACAATTACAGATGAAAGAACCCAGAAAGGGAAATCCACAGCCATAGCCTACTCTCATCCTGTCACCGTTCAATGTCTTTGTAATTTGTTGGCAAACAATAAAGCGCATTTAGACAATTAATTACGAGCAGAGCCGCTATCAGGAGCCCGACTCGGCCCTGGCTTGTAACGATCAAACAGCGTGTCCTGTTCTGCCTCCCACCTCCCCTGGCCTACAGCAGCGTCACCCCCTCCCTCCCCTCCCCTCCCCTTCTCTCCCCTCTCCCTTCCCCTCGCCTCTTATTATTTCATAGCCTGTTTAAAGATTTAGCGAGGCCCGCAAACGAACACCTTTAATGACCAATTAACGGGAGCGAAGCTCTCGGAGCGCTGCGCGCTAAGCTTGGCGAGGGTTTTCCAGAATAAACATCGGCGGGGCGATTCCACGGGACGCTGCAGAGGCTCCACTCCTAAACACCTTGCCTCAAAGAGGAGCTTATTAAAATCCTCTGCAAACAGGCAACAACATAAAAATCACATGCAACACAAAAGATACTTAAGAAAAACGAGCTGTGGTGAAAGGAAGAGGGGGAGGGAGAGAAAGAAAGAAAGAAAGAAAGAGAGAGAGAGAGATTTCTTTCAGATATTTTACCTCCTGCTGAAGTTTAGAAAAATGATCATTGTACTTGTTGTTGTTGTGCTATTAGAAGGGCAGTCGAGATGTTTGCAGAGGGATGTTAACTTGGAATTTATAAACATTAGCCTACTGTTATGTTGTTGTTGTTGGTGTTGTTGTTGTTGTTGGTGTTGTTGTTGTTGTTTTATTAGGTTCGGGAGACTTGAAGACTAGACATGTAGGTGTGTGAAATTGCCACGGTTCAAATCTTAAATTAATTTCAAACAGGAATAGTAACAGCTGTCTGTGTGAGCTCCACCTGAGCCAGATGAGCTCCACATGCTGCACATTTCTGCGGCTGGATGCCATGTGGTTGGCGTAGCTCTGCTCAGCAGTGCACCTGCAGGGGGAGGCCACAGCAACCCAAGGCCAGAGCGCCTCTGAGACTCTCATTTGGAGGAGATCAGATGGACCCTCCCTCAGAGCGCCAAGTCAACAAGCCGACGGGACCGGCCCGAAACTAATTAAACCAGCACCGCAGAAACATGCAGTCTACACATGAATCAGGCATGAAACAGCCACCCTCAAGACGCACCCATTTACACTCACATATATGCCACACTCTCATCCAGAGGCTACGGTACAGTTCCATACATAATATGGCGGTGTGCAAGTGATTTAAGTATTACATTTTATTCTACACTGGACCTATAGGTTCTCCAAAAGCTGACCACTTAAGGCTTTGAAAAGCATTTGGATTTGACCTCAGCTTATATTTTAGTCCTGATGTTTGTGAGTCTCTACTTCTTACCATTTGAGAAAATCTAAACCAATGAAAACATTTACGTTCAGTATTTACGTTGATCCAAAGTCTCACTCTCTCTCAGTGTGGAATGTAGAAACTACAACGTTCACAATCTCAGCTTTCAATTTTCCGCCAGGGCTCATCCTGTCACCCAGCTCCTCGTGGTGCCGTGTCAGCTGCCACCCCTGCTCTTGTGTGTGTGTGTGTGTGTGTGTGTGTGTGCGCACACGTGTGTGTGTGTGGTATTAACGAGACCCCAGCTCTCTTAAGTGAGATCACACACCCGGGTAGCCCGATGCTAACCGTATGCAAGTATGCAGGGTGTGGATCGGCAGAGCAGTGGGGGCGTTACTCAAACGGCACATGATGTGCCCTCCATCGGGGTTTCTACAGGACGGTTTGGAATGGTTTGGGACAGTTAGCGCTTGTAGGAGCACTAGTTGTGGGAATGATTACATTTCATAATCTCGCTGGAAGAATAAAATGACGAGCAATGGAGTGGAAGAATAAAGGAGAAGAAACACAGAGGGAGAGGGATAAAGAAAGGAAATAAACCAACTCAGGAGGATTTTGTCATTGTTTCGGCCATACAAAAAAAGCACAAAAGCGACAGAGCAAAATGCTTTTGGTTGACGTCTCTGTCTTTGTGCTTCGGAGGATTGGAGCCTGGGTGCTTAGTATAATACGGCAAACCCATCATACAACAACAGAGAGGTATTATGTAGAGATTTGTTAGTGCATGTAAACATATTTGATCATTATTAAACGTGTAAGCATCAGTCAGGTTTTGTGCCGGTGGGGAAGATGGTGGTGAGTGGGGGAAGGGGGGGGGGGGGCAGGAGAGGGAGAGGAATGGGAGCGAGAGATGAAGAGAGAGGGAGAGAGAGAGAGAGAGCAAGATGATAGATAGTGATGCTTTGTTTATGATCTGGCAGGAACGGGGAGTTCACGCAAAGGTGGAATGCCGCCGGGCCTGCACTCACAGGCACCATGTGTGTGTGTGTGTGTATGTGTGTGTGTGTGTGTATGTGCGTCATTGTGTGTGTGTGTGTGTGTCTGCATGTCTGCATGTCTACACTTTTCTCCTGGGAAGCCTGCGTTCTCTGGGTAGTGTGTGGAGGTATCGCAGGGGCCTCCCTTCAGCATCTTCCCTACACTGCTGCTGCCTCTGAGGCCGTCGTAGGAATCAACCAGTAGCACCAACCCTAATCCCCTACTGACGTGATCAGTACCGCCAACCCTAATCCCCTACTGACGTGACTCCTACAGATCCGCCTGATCCGGCCTCACACCTTTCGCAACCCCTCTGCAACCTCCGCACACAGACCTAATAGAAATAAGATAAAAGCTTCACACAGGGCACTCAAGTCAAGACTGCACAGACGATTTTGTTATTATCAGTTTTTCTGCTCATGAAGAGGCCTTAGAGAGTTCTACCAGTTGCAACATCTGTGTATAGATGTTTCTAAAGCCTAACTAGCTGTGTTTATGGTCTTATGGGTAATGGAGATGACTCCTGGGATATGGTTGGGAAAAATGTGTGTGTGAGGGAGGTGAATACCATTAAAACTTTTCATTGTGGAAGGATGTCCATAGCTCAGCATCACAGGAAATCAGTGTCATTGTGTAGACAAGGCTTCTAAGGATCCTCCCACATGTTGTAAATTGCACTTCAGAATCATGAAGATACAAGAAAGATGAAGTGAAGGTTTTTTACAAAGACGTCTTCCAGAAGTTGAGTTGCCCGTGTTCTCCGGGAGTGTAAAATCGGGAAGTGGATCAATCCTTTTTAAACCTGCAAGTGCCTGCACATGCTATTGTTTGCCATGGGTTGCGGACACGGCGCATTTCCTGCGATGGCGCATTTGCATCCACATCTAAGAGAAAGCGTCCACTCTCCCCTCCACGGTGCCACCTGACACCTGCATGATGTGATTGCAAGTGACTAGCTATCACTGACATGTCCTGATTCTCTTTGTACACCAGAGCGTGAGTGATCCAGGTTTGGGGTGTGTGTGTGTGTGTGTGTGTGTGTGTGTGTGTGTGTGTGTGTGTGTGTGTGCGTGTGTGTGTGTGTGTGTGTTGGGGGTAGGTAGGTTTGTACAAGGACTGTACGGATATGGTGTATTATTGTTTAAGCTGTGGATTACGGCTGAGTCTCGGGCTGGTTGTCTGGATGAAGCCCGTTGCTGTTCATATTTCATGGTTGTAAATCCAGCGTGAGTATTAGTGTATGACAGTAGCCAGTGTAAGCTCATTTTCTACCACACTGCACATGCATGTTCCTGGTGTCGTCGATTTGCAAAAAGAGGTTGTGGAACGCGCAGGGGAAAGGGAGGGCCGTGTGTAGACGTGCGCTGACACATTGTGTTGCGAATCCATTGTCATCAGGACTAATCTGGGATTGTATCCTGGCATAGTGCACTGTGGAGCATAGAAAGAGGTTAATGCTCTAAATTGAATGGTAATAATTTCATTTACATGGTAGTGATTAAGTGCGGTAATTATTTTGCGTATTAATCTGGCCCATGAGGGAGGGGCAAGCAGTGAATCAGTTGGGTGTGATGTTTAAATACGTGCTGAATATCTGAGGTTGTACTGTAAATTATAATCACCGTGTAGATTGTTTTAATTAATCACTTCCGTAGCTCATTTGTGGGAGAACTGGATTAAATGCATCAAATTTTGTACAACTTTTAAGGCGTGAACTGTTATTTTGAGGTGTGTGTTTGAGGTGTTTAGCAAAATCACTTAGTCGGCAAACATGGTCTTCCACATGATAACCTGCAATTAAAGTGACCCTCTTTTATTACATACAGAGAAGACAAAAATCATAAACATATGTGTGGGTTTGTGTGTGTGCGTGAGTGCATGAATGTGTGATTTTGTTTGAATATACATGTGTTTCTGAGTGTGTGTGGATGTGGATGGATGGATGTCTGCTTAAATGGGCATGTATGTGATTTTGTGTGTGTGTGTGTGTGTGTGTGTGTGTGTGTGTGTGTGTGTGTGTGTGCTCAGTCATGCACTTCTGTCTCAGGACTTTCCATTTGAATGACATGTTTTTATCGGGCCTAATTTGATCAGACGATGGTGTCTGGAGGGGAAAAGGACACCTCCTCTATGGTTGGCTAGTGTTATTGAGTGCGTCTGTGTGTGTGTGTGTCTGTGTGTGTGTCTGTGTGTCTCTGTGTGTGTGTGTGTACACAATTAGATAGATATTGGTTTTTTTTATAATATTCATATGTAAAGATGTTTTGTTTGTTGTTTGTTTGTGGAAAACGTTTATGTTATGTGTATCTGTGTAGTGTATGGCACTGCATGTGAATGTGTAATTGTCCATGTTTAAATGTTTCATATACATATTAATTGAAATAAAATAAAGGATGATACCATTTTAAACTATGCTGTTATTGCTAATATTTAGTGGGCAGCTTTCTTTTAAACTAAACTGAACTACATATCCCATGTGGCCTTGTGCACGTGCTGTACAGTAAGGTGTGTGGAGCGTGTAGTGATGTCTGTGACAGTAACGCGGATGCCAGACTCTGAGTGAGATTGATAGGGTCTGTGATCAGGGACGCTCCACTCCCCAGAACAACCCTGAGATGGATCACTTCACACACACACACACACACGCACGCACGCACTCACACACACACACACGCACGCACAAACATACACACACACATACACACACAAACACACACACACAGACATACACACACACACACACACACACACACACACACACACACACACACACACAAACACACACATACACACACACACACACAAACACACACACACACACACACACACACACACACACAAACACACGCACACACACACACACACACACACACACATACACACATGTCTCGCTGCCTTCCAGGATAAATGAATAGAGTAGGAATCTATCATTCCCAGAGAGGGAGAGAGAGAGAGAGAGAGAGCGAGAGAGAGAAAGCACACAGGAGGGAAGGCTGAAAAACTCCCCCCCCCCCCCCCCCCCACGCTGCCTCCCCCTTTTCCAGGCTCCCTTCACAGGTTAGGAGGAAGGGTGTGGGCCTCTTTTTTGTGTCGCTGTGTCACGGAGCGATTTGTCACAGTGAACGATCCGCCGCTCGAGCGTATCCATCACTCAGAGAAGGAGGTGTGGCGGAAAAAAGTGAGAAAGAGAGAGAGAAAGGGGAAAAAAAGAAAGGAGAAAAGAAAAAGAGGAGTCACGCTGTTTCACAGCCCTTCCTCCAAACACCTCTTCATCTTCCTCACCGCTGGCCCCGGGACCGTTTTTTTTTTTTTTTTTAAGCGGTTGGTGAGTTAGTGGGCGGGACAGTCAGCGCTCTGGTTACTTCTTTCTTTGAACTTCTTCTTCCCGTCTTAGGCATCATTCCACACATCCCCCCCCTGACGCCTGGGCCATCACCACACCGCCGAAGACAGAACTATCATTACTTCATCTCCTGTCTGCGCTCATTAGGCCCTGTTGCCACCTGCATACATTAGTCTTAGTCATGGCCGATTGAGAATAGGCACCTTATTGTATTAGCTCATGGCTTATTAAGCAGAGGCTCTCAAGACAAGCCTTTGCTCAACTGGATGACGGCCTTTCAATTAGGTCGCTCAGCAAAAAACATTCCTAAACTTACTGGCCTACTGCGAACTTAGACAATCTGATTAGAGCTTTTTGTCACCGTTTGACCTCATCTTTAATAGGCCGTGGTGTGTAACATTGTGTGTGTGTGTGTGTGTGTGTGTGTGTGTGAATGTAAATGAATGTGAATGAAACTTTAAAATGGCATGCATAGTATGATTTGATCTGATCACTCCAGACAGATTGGGGTATGACATGTACGTATAAATAACTAATTTGAATGATTGAAATAAATTAGTGAATTAAGATGATGAGCTCACCGAACAGTACATTTTGCATTTGTTGGAAAGAATACAAATAAAACAAATAAAAATAAAACAGGGAATGCACAATGCACAGTCTCTCTTCTACTATTGCTTTCATAATTACATTCTCAGATAAATATACAGTATATACAAACGGAGAAATCTATGTTCTCAAATACAGACCGTTTTGTCAGTTTTACATCTCTCAAGGTTAGTAATATCTGGTTCTGTGGCCCTATGCATTGTCTATGTGTGTTGTCAAGTGTGTTTTATGAAGTGTGTGCACGGCACCCTTTTGAACTGTGCACAGCAACAAGGCGAGAGTGTGATTGCGGTGCACCAATCGTCCTGAACCCTACAAAGAAATGCTGTAACAATTAATCATGGGGTGAATGTGAAATAACATGTAATTATGTTCATTAGGCAGTGAACGGCAAGGACAATTATCTGCGCCTGGCGTAGGCTGTCACGGGCGTGTCACGGGTGATGTAGTAATGACTCAGAGCTTCCTGCAGTTCACCTGTCTCTCCCCTAGCAAGCTGCAGCGCTGTCAGGTGATGAGAGAGTTGGACTGAGGTTTAAAGGATAAGATTCATGGGACTGCTCTCTCTTTCGCTTCCTATTATTCTGTATCTCTCTCTCTCTCTCTCTCTCGCTCTCTCTCATCCACTCGCTCTTTCTCTCATCCACTCTCTCTCTTTCTCTCTCATCCGCTCCCTCTCTCTCTCTCTCTGTCTCTCTCTCTCTCTCTCTCTCTACGTGCATGTGTGTGTTGCGGTGTCCTTGGCGTTTTTAAGAGGCCTGTTGTGGTGTCTCTGTGTGTCTGTAAATGGACTGTCCCTCCTGCCATTGGACAGATATTAATGGGAAGATGATCCAACTAAAGTGATTTAAATGGTATTGAGGAAAAATATCAGGACCATTAGTTTCTGCTGTCATTGTTGGAATAACCAGAGCAATAAGCTCATTGGGGGGCTATTGTATATGTAAACACTAATGTAAAGTCTAATTGATTCATGGAAAATATATTCATCGTGGGGCTAGCATGTATATGTCATGGAAATTGGGTAAAATGAAGTAAATCCATATCCAATATTTATACGGAAATATACATTGATGAGCGTCACTGAATCAAAACATTATATGCTATGGAAATCATGCAAAGTGAATGTGTATGTCTGTGAGTGACTTGGGTTATATTGTTAAGTATACAGGCTTGAGGATGCTCATTTGAAAGGCATACTTTCACGCTCGGAAGTATCTTTGGATGGCAGTTTCAGTAGATTGCACAAGTCCTGCGCGTTTACAGCTAATTAAGCCTATCCCAGTCGGATGTCCTGAAACGAGCCTGACCTGCCAATCAGATGCAACTGTTTCTCCCGTAATGGGCCGTCGGAGAGGCCTCCTGCCCGGCGAGAAGCCGGCGGAGGGATTGACCTGACATCGACGGAGCCTCGTCGGGAGAGGCGGCCAGCCTGAACGTGTCAATCAGCCGGTGAAGAGTTGAGTTTCTCCCCTTCTCCGTCTCAGACCTCTGATGCGGGCCGCACACCTCAGACGCGGCGGAGCGTGAAAATATCCGACATTTGGGATGGCGAATCCCAGCGTAATTACCCCTCTCCGCTCTCAACACACCCAACCTTGGTTTCCTCTCTCTTCCTTTTTCTTTCCGTTTGCTCAGAGAAAAAAAGAAACATAACAGATGGAGAGAATAAAATCTCCATGCATTCGAGGAAAAAAAAAAGAAAGGCAAAGTAAGGGATAAGTGATGTGGGTTTATCAGTGGAGCCCTCTGCAGTGGGGAGACAATAGCCACACAGGCCTGGTTTACTCTCTGACGCAGTGGCAGCCAGCCTTTTAAAGCTCTCTTGCTCTTTTATATCTCTCACTCTCCTTTTTCTTTTTTTTCTTTACCTTTCCTGGGGCGCTGTTCTTCTTCTTCTTCTTCTCTGTCTCTTTGCTTGCCTCCTTCTCTTTCTCTCTGTAAATTGCAAGCCTATTTGGGCTCGGTTTGTTTTCATCCAATCCCCATCCCTCTCAGTCTTCCGTGCCTCTCATTTTCTCTTCCCCCTCTTCTCCTTACACCCCTCTCATTCTCTCTCTCATTCTCTGGGTGTGTGTGTGTGTGTGTGTGTGTGTGTGTGTGTGTGTGTGTATGCATACAAGTTGGTTCCGGCAAGGCACGCATAACCCCAGGTAATCTCAATAAAGCATCCAGCAGCAGCAGTAGCAGCAGCAGCAGCAGTAGCAGAGGCAGCCGTGTGTCTGTGGGAGGCTCCAGCTCATCCCTCCTCTCTCTCTCCACAGCTTTAATCTGTGACAGACCATTTCATAATCACCGCTAAGGGGGCTTCTCTCTCTCTCTCTGTCTCTCTCTCTCTTTCCTCTTCCTCCTCCTCCTCATCTTCTTCCTCTCCTTCATGCCTCTTCCCTTCATCCCCTCTCCTCCTCTCTGGCTCTCTCTCTCTCTCTCTCTCTCTAGTTGCATGCGTGCAATCATTCACAGGCGTGTACCCTCCCACAGTAAGATTAACGTCTGCGTGCTCGTCCTACATAAATGTGGCACAATGGACCCCGTGCATCGGCGTGGCCTCTTTGTGCTCATGCTGTTCGAGGAGGGAGATGCATCTCTGTACCAGTCCCCCCCCGCCCCCAAAGACCCCTCCAGGGGTGCCTTCTATCTCCTCCTCATCATCATCTTCACCACTTCTATCATTGTCGTCATCATAATCATCATCGTCGTCATCATTGTCATCATCATCTTCGTCATCATTGTCATCGTCGTCATCATCTTCTTCTCCATCACCAACATCATCATCATCATTCCTATGTTCCTCCTCAGGACCTGAGATAAGTGTGATGGTGTTTGTTGGGTGCTTTGGGGGAGGCTGGGGTAGTTATTGGGGGTGGAGGCACTGGGTTAAGGGGGTGTTGGGTTGGTGGGCTGGCTGTGGCGTGGGCGGCGGGGCGGGGGGAGGACTGTTTGTCTGCAGGGGCCCAGAGGAGATGCATGGGCCTGAATATTAATCTACTGAGGAAACAGGAGCATAAAACACATTTACACTGCAGACGAGCCTCTACTATGATCTCAACGCTGTTCTCTCTTTTCCCTCTCTCTCTTTCTTTCTCCTTTTCTCTTTCATTCCCTTTCTGTCTCTCTCTCTCTCTGTCTCTCTCTCTCTGATTTATTAATTTCAGACCCCATTCTACATTTGTCCCTTAATTACAAGATTATTAATTTCAATTAGAATGCCCAAGGGTGTAGTTCAGACATTATCACACTTCCTCGCCTACAATGATACATACACGTAATTTGGTAATTCCCCCCTTGATGGTGATGGCAGGGCTGGTTGCCACATGGGACCACAGCCCTCTCATAAAAATAAACGAGATACTCACAAAGTGGGTAAATAGATACGATACTGAACAAGTTGAAGTACACAGATGAAGGTTCACTGATCACAACATTGTCGTTCTATCATGTCGTTTTTTTAAATGCACTTGTTTATAGTTTTCAAGGGCTCTGATAATATATTTGTGCTTTGTACAATGTCTGTACTGCATGGCTGTATCTCAAGTGATAAAACCAGGTGTTTGCAAACCCTGTGGTCATTGGGTTTAATTACAGGGGGGATACATAGTATGTATAGAATATCTACCTATACATTGCTTTTCAGTTGCTAACTGAATACACATAAAATACTAGTAGTAGTATAATGGTAGTTTTCTGATGTCTTGGATCCTCTCCATAAAAAGGCACCTCTGCTTGCTTGTATTAAGGTGCCTCACTAGGGACTTCTCCTAGTGCTTAACAAAAGGAGTTCTCATTTGTTCATGGCCACATCTGTCGTCATTGTTACCTTTGTGTGCCTCGTTAAATCTCATATCTCACACTGAACTATGAATTCCAGCTCAAGCAAGTCATCAGCACTCAACTGCGGATTTGTGAAATGCAGGGGCGGTTTTAGGCACGGGCGAACCGGGCAGCTGCCTGTGGCGGCACTTTTTCATGACACGTTGGGGGGCGGCACGAGCACTTAAAAAAAAAAAAACATCTGGGCCGCAAAGCGCTTTTCTATTATCAATCATATCACTAAGTGAGGAATTGGAAAATTGGCGCCCCTGCTCGCTAAGAAGGTGCCGCGCATATCCTGGGTGAGAAGGGGGAAAGAGAGGGGGCGCAGCGTACAGTTCACCTCTGTGTCTCCCAAATGGAACGGACAAGGGGGGGGGGGGGGGGAACAGGGGATCCACTGTATAGAGCAAAACTCTAATGAAATTAGTGGGCTAAAGTCAGTCACACATTAACTTTCTTCCAAATAAGGCACATTCATAACATTATAATTACAGGCCTATAATTCCTGCAGGTTTTTGTTTTTCTGAATTGTGTGAAAAAGCTAATACAATAGGTAATACGGAAGGATTATGTGGTCACCAAGGGAAAGGTGTATTGGTGGAAGGAGACCACTGACTGCATCAACTTATCCAACTGGTGACAGTAGTAGTGAGCAGAGTATAGATAGATAGATAGATAGATAGATAGATAGATAGATAGATAGATAGATAGATAGATAGATAGATAGAAAGATACTTTATTTATCCCAAGGGAAATGTAATATATATTTTACAGAGTAGTCTATTACATTCTCGAGATAACTATTGAAGGATGCTCGAGTGGACAAGGTAAAAATGTGTTTTCAGTCAAGTATAACTTAACCAAAATTCCTATTAAGGCAACCAGCTAATGTTGAGCACGAACAGAATTGTTTGCTAGCTAGCATTAGCTAGCTGATTTGACCATAGGGTATGAACATGTTCATTCATCTGACACTAGGCTAAAGTGTTAGCGGAATCCCGCTAGCCACATCTAACAGAATGTAACAGCATACAGAGTACTAGTATAATCTTAACAATAAACAGGTTGATCGCTAGCTGGTAAGACCATAGATTTCCTTTTGACAACACTAGACTAGCAAGCGTTGCAAATGTATGTAGCTTACACATGGAATTTCTAATATTGCACCTATAACATTTGCAGTTTAGGTATTTAACTGGCATTTAGTATACTGTAGTGTGATGCCACCTACTGAGTAATACTGACTAACACTTTTATATTAGAATTAGGGTTGAGCTAGGATTTAGGTTTATAGGATTTATAGATTTATAACAGTGGAGCCAGTGTGCTGGTGTTAATGCTTGGGTGTTGTAGCCCAAACACAGAGAACACTCTTGCTCTATTGATGTTTTGCTCTTACAGCTCTCTGAAATAATTTGAGTGTCTAATTTAATTTAATTTAATTTAATTTTCTTCACTTCCACCACATTTCTGGATAATATACACATACTTCACATCTAAAGTGAGAAAATCCACTAAGCAATTAAACGCCTGCTGGCTTCATTCAAAACAAACCTCAGTCTCTCCAGTTTTTACATATAATTTTATGTCCACAGTATAACATTGTAATTTAGATGTTTCCTTGAAGGTGGATTGAATTCTTAGGCTTCTGACTGCTGATGACTTCATTACTGAAAAGACATAGTAAGATGAGGGAAAAATAACAAAGGGGACTTGAATTGCTACAACCCTTTCACAAATTTGGCAATTAAACTCTGGACTAAGACAGACTGTTTCCTGCCAAACTATGGTGGATTTCATTGAACCTAGATTGCATTCGCATTTTTCATTGTTTGGCTTCAGTACGTTTTGTTGGGCAAAATCTGGCTACCTAATGTTGGGTCTTGGGGGTTGTTGTAGTGTTGAACTGTTGTGGTGTCTTTGGGTTTGCCTTTTGGAGCCGTGTAAATACATGTATGTTGCCTGTCAAGATCAGATCATCGTGTGCATTACACTAGGCTGTGTGCAGTTCTCTTAAGGTTTAAGGAGTGTGTTATTTTGTTGTCATGTCGTGTCATGTAGGGTATTGCGCAACAGCAGCCTTTTCAGGTGTGCCCGTCCGTGAGCACTATGGCTGACCCTGCTGTGTCACTTTGTTGATTTTCTCAGAGAAGGGTCTGACTGTGGCCCAGCTCTGGCCCGGCTCTGGGCCCTGGCGCGCGGTCAGTGTGGAGGCCCCCTGGTGGGTGTCCTCGGCCCCTTCCAGAGGACACTGGAGCTGTAATGTATGCAGAATAAACGAGAGGAGCAGCAGTGTGCAGTGGAGGAGAGGAAAGGGTGGGGGGTGAGGGGTTTACACACGGCCCGTGGCATTCAGACCTGTGCCCAGGGGAATGCTCTTGGAGTTTACTCAGAGAGAGAGAGAGAGGGAGAGAGGAAGAGAGAGAGTTAATGAATGAAAGACAGAAAAGAAATCAAGGAAATAAGGAAGAAAGAAAGAAAGAGTGCTGTCTTTCACTAACCCTAGGATACACACTCTTCACTCTTCCATTTGTAAAGGGTTGAGAGAGACAGGAATAATAGTAAAAACATAAGAAAAGTGCAAAGGAGCATTTGGTCTGGTGTCATCGGCATGGTGATGGTCTGGTGTCATCAGCACGGTGATGGTCTGGTGTCGTCAGCATGGTGATGTTCTGGTGTCATCAGCACGGTGAATGTCTGGTGTCATAGGCACGGTGATGGTCTGGTGTCATAGGCACGGTGATGGCACAAGAAGAGAATGTCGTAGTTGCTAGGAGAGGGAGAAAGACAGAATGCAAAATTAAAGGAAAGAGAGAGGGAGAATATGCTTCAGCAATTTCAAGATTTCTCTTCCTCTCTCTTCTTCCAACCATCTCTCTCATTCACTCTTTCTCTGTCTCTCTATCCCTCTCTCTCTCTACAACCCCCCCCCCCCCCCCCTCTGTCAGTGATCCTGATTTATGGCTGTGTTTAACCGAAGGCCGCATGTCTCCCGCGATGCAGCTATTTGTTTCAGCTTTCCTGCTCTCCCTCCCATAGCAACCACGCTTTACATGCACACACACATAAACGCACACACACACACGCACGCACGCACACGCACACACACACACACACACACACACGCACACGCACACACACACACACACACAGGCACAGGCACAGGCACAGGCACACGACCACGCACACGCACACGCACACACACACACACACACACACACACACACACACACACACACACACACACACACACACACACATACAGATCTGTGAATGAAAAAAAAAACATTAACCCCTATGCCCCACACTGGACATAAAATGGCATTTATTTATTTCAGGCCTTTCTTGTGTGTTCTCCTTTCACACCAGAGCAGATTGAGGCCTTCCCCAGTCTGAAGCAGGAGACAGGGGAAGTCGGCTGCGTCGTGTCGCTGCCCGATGGAGGGAGGCAAATGAGAGTCAGAGGGGAAAAAAAGAGAAAAAAATATACTGACAGACAAAAAGGCAGCCATTAATAACTCTCAAAGCAAGGCTGTCTCCACGGGGGGAAAATGGCCCACGCCGGAGAACGGCCTTCTTATCAGGCTATTATCGCAGAATTTTGGCTGTGAGCTGAGGACAGCATTCATTTCCCAGCCCTTTTATCAGGTAAACAGGAGCATAGAAAAGAAAAAAATGAGTTACAGAGGACTGAAATAGGACTGAATACAACGTCAAAACTCTGGTTCTATCTGTGGAATGTCTGGGGTAATTATGCCATGTGGCAAGTCAGATGTCTGATTTCACAACATGCATGTACTGAGAACTGAAATGTTCGGCAAAAGCAGTCAGAATTGTATTATGTGATCGGTTGATGTTTTAAAAAGGTAATGTTCAGAATGAATTAAGTATTTTTCATAAGGCTGATGAACAAAATAACAGAATAACAAAATGTCTCCTGACACCACTGTAATTATTGTTGCTTCCTCTATTGTTTAATTTCCGAGTAAACACGGGTGACACGCACACTGATTGGAATTGTTGAAAAATGACATTTTCTGGGCTAACCAAGACACTGTGACAGCCTGAGTTAGTGCTTTATCTGCGCACCGCCTCCGCTAAACGCTGCTTTCTTCCTCACACACAAGTGGGAGAATGACTCTTGTTTACCCTGGTAACGTGCCTATTGTTCCGGGTGGATATTCCCACCGGGAACTAGTGCCGCGAATGCCAGGCTCGGCACAGCAGGAGACGCCGCTGCGGCCTTCAAGGGCTTCCAACCCCCCAATCCGATGGGAGTAGACGTAGGGGATACTGCGTGGGTCCCCGGAGACGAGGAGCGAGGAAGAGAAAGAGGGAAAGGAGGTGCAATGGAGAATGTGTAGGAGATGTGTGAATGGAGAGGGAGATAGACTGCAACATGGAGGATGTGTAGGAGACGTGTGATAGGAGAGGTAGAAAGAGAACAACATGGAGGATGTGTAGGAGATGTGTGAGAGGAGAGGGATATAGACTGCAACATGGAGGATGTGTAGGAGATGTGTGAGAAGTGAGGGAGATAGAGATCAACATGGAGAATGTGTAGGAGATGTGTGAGGGGAGAGGTAGATTGAGAGCAACATGGAGAATGTGTTAGGGGAGAGGTAGATTGAGAGCAACATGGAGAATGTGTTAGTGGAGAGGTAGATTGAGAGCAACATGGCTGGCAGAGGTAGGGGGTAGATGGTGAAAATGACCAGGTGAAATGAGAAGATGGTGTGAAAATGAGTGAAGACTAGAGCGAGACAGAGACAGAGAAAAAGAGAGAGAGAGAGAGAGAATTCCAGAAAGAAAAATTAAGCTGGTTGGCGGAGAACGGTTAAAGGGGACCAAGTTTAAATAAATCAAAAGAATACATAGAACTTTTGACACAAAAGAGACTCATATATGTCCATGAAAACAGACGGAACAAAGACAAAAACAGATTTTTACAGAGTTTGACCGGTGTGAGTGATTCAGTGAGCTATTTTTAAAGGATTTACCTCACCTGTCAAGCAGCAGCCAATGCCATCTCTCACAGCTGCCTTGCCACCGAATGACCTAAGAGCCCCTGCAGGTTTCCTCAGCAACTCTCAGCTGGACCTAGGCCCAACCGTGCCTGGGGCCTAGAGTAGCAGGCATGCCCCAGCAAGGTGCACTGTCAAGGGGGTGTGCGGGCCTGCCAGAGATGGTTAGGTGGAGGCCCTGATGTACTCTGACAGTGCAGATACCTGTCAGGCCCTGGGAGATAGACACTGCCAGGAGCTTGAGAGAGAGAAAGCTCTCTTCCAGAGATGGAATGGAGTGTGTGTGTGTGTGTGTTTGTGTGTGTGTGTGTGTGTGTGTGTGTGCGTGTGTATGTGTGTGTTTGTGTGTGTGTGTGTGTGTGTGTGTGTGTGCGTGTGTGTGTGTTTGTGTGTGTGTGTTTGTGCCTGTGTGCATGTGAGTGTGTGTGCGTGTGTTTGTGCGTGTGTGTGTGTGTGTGCGTGCGTTTGTTCGTGTGAGTGTGTGTGTATATGTGTGTGTGTGTGTGTGTGTGTATGTGTGTGTGCGTGTCTGCGTGTGAGGGTGTGTGCGTGTGTGTGTGTGTGTGTGTGTGTGTGTGTGTGTGTGTGTGTGTGTGTGTGTGTGTGTGTGTGTGTGCGTGTGTGTGAGTGTGAGTGTGTGTGAGTGTGTGTGTGTGTTTGGGGGGGATCACTGAGTCACACCTGCAATGTTTTGTTCAAGAACACTGCCCCCTGAAGCTCTTCTCACAGAGCGACACAAAACATTTGAGTTAAGTTTCTGCTAAACTAAAGAACAGTGGTGATAATGACATAATGAGAAAGATTATGGCCAACAACTATAATCACTCATTTTCACAAAAATGGCAATTAACACTGAGATGATCATTTAACAATCATTTAATTTACAGATAATTACTGTAAAATAATTTTCAAACAAAACAAAACAAACAGAAAGACTTTCAAATGAATACGTTGGTGGATCAATCAGTCCAGTACAGTCTTCCAGCTAACCACAAAGTCAAGACAAATTTGTATTTGGTAGTATGAAAGAAACGCCACCATGCTAGTACTATGGGCAACCAGCAATATAATGCTAATTGGCATGCATAGCTTTAACACACAACAGTTCGAGGAAGTATGAGGAACCTAGGAGTACATTTTATTTTTTAATTAATATGATCATGAAGACAGTAGTATACGGAAGCTAAATGCATATTTACTGGAAGAAACAATTGTTGATGGTTAAAATGATATTGGTTATAATGGATAAAAGCATTATTGTGGCTATCATACATATCATTGTAATAAAAAATACCATAATTGTTCTCTCCTATATATACTGTAGAAGTTATAAAAAAAATCAAAATCAAAACATTTGCTATCAAGAAAGGACTTTTATCAGGAGGTTACCTTGAAAGCCATGCAACCTTACTACATATTATAGCTTCATAAAACTGAAGTGCTGTATCAGTTGCTATGCTCTTGAGCTAAATTCACACATTAAATATGAACTTAACGTGCAATGTTTTATTAACTACAGTTAAAGGGCCCGCTGACAACACTGCCATGATCCTATGCGGCCCAGCTGCGTTGTGACACTGCACTTAGCCATGCGGGCGCTGCGATGCATAATTTAGCATCGCTCGTGGAGCCTTGCGCAAGAAGTGCGTGTCACGCCAGCCACAATAACGCTCACACGAAGACACCGGCTAAACGCCAGAGCTTTAAATGGCTCCCATAAAAATTCATGCAACATGATGGGGTGCCCTGGTTGGCAAACATGCCACGCTTAACAAACACTTCTGCACAGTAAAAAACAAAAACAGTCTGTCTCTTAAACGCTGGCAGGGTAATTTCTGTCGTCAGTCAGACACACACACACACACACACTCTCATGCGCAGTGATGCACACACACTTCAACTCGACAGAAAATGGGATTTTGATTTTGAAATGCGTGTTTGTGTGTATAAGAAGATGATGTGTCTTCTCGGAGACTGTGACATCCAATGGATTGTTCAGCAGAATTAGCACACTGTAGCGCGACACGGTGCCTGTACATCAGCATGCAGTGTGTGTACATGCGTATTTTTGTCTTCACTCTTCTTTTTTTTGTTTGTTTGTTTGTGTGTGTGTGCATTGTGTGTGTGTGCGTTGTGTGTGAATGTGTGTGTGAGTGTGTGAGTGTGTGTGTGTGTGTGTCTGTGCGTCTGTGTGTCTGTGTGTGTGTAAGGAGCATCCTAACATCCTTCCAACCAGCAGCTGCCTATCTAATGGCTCTGGCTCTGGCTCTGGTCTGGCCCTGTTCATCTTGGATCTGATTGGGCAGCTTACTGGGTTCTTAAAGGTACAGTCTGCGACTCTAATCAGAGTCTTTTTGTCAAATCCAGCAAATTGCTCCTGATGGTCCTCCAGCTGTCTGTGCAGTTTCGCACACAGTCCTGGCTCTGTAAATGGCAAGCACAGATAGTGGCTCGGCCCGAGGGGGGGGTCATTTGATTGGCCGTTAAGCTGAAATATCAACAACCTTTTCCGAAACTGAAACCGAATCGCGGACTGCATCTTTAAGATGTGCTATTACCCCAATCCACCCCCCCCCCCCCCCCCACCTCTCCCCCACGTTAGACTGCATTTGTATATGTCCCTGTATTTACTCGGGCGAGTGGTGGGGGGGGGGGGGGGGGGGGGGGTGGTGTTGGGGGGGTGGAGGTTGACCTTTCCACACAGAGACTGTCTGAGAGGCGACGGCGCCGCCTGCATCCTAATGGCCACCAAAAGCCACCACGCCGCCACCGCTGATATTTGCCTAAACGCATGAGCGAAATATTTATCAGACGTATTTACAAAGCCATGGTCAGCAGAAATAAGGGGGGTAGGCTGAGGGCTGGTATACACACACACACATACACACACACACACACACACACACATACACACACATACACACACACACATGCAAAGATAGGGGTACTGTTTTCATATCAAATACATTTCCTGTAATACTGGCCTGATTATGTAAAAAGCTTATATGAGTAGAGTACATGAAATAACACAATCAGGCTGGTAAAGCGGTCCTCACAAAGTGTTTGAAGAGGAGGCCAGCCAATCAATATTTCATCACCTGTCTTCCCAGAGCCAATACATCATCTCAATGCAAACATGGACGTAAGACAGCATCCATAGATTAATCATATATCACTAGCTATCGCGAGTTCACAAAATCCACTGACTAACCAGCAGCACTTATCCCTTATCTATAACGCCTCTCCGAACAGCAAACAGATAAACACACAAATAAAAACAACAGCCTGGAGTCTATCTCCCTAGCAGCCCCTTGAAGCCTATTGATCATGCCGATCATTAGGTATGGGGAGAGGGGAGAGATAATAGGGGGTAGGGCAGAACAATGAGACGGAGGACTGGGGGAGTGTTTCTGTGTCTTTGGGCTATGGCAAAGACGATTACCCCGCTCGTTCTGCCCGACTCATGCCTCTTGCCCCTCCTGCCCCCGTACCCGCCTGCAGCTACCCCCCCCCCCCCTCCGTGCTCTGACACCTCTCTCTATCTCCCTCTACCTCTCTCCCTCTCTTTCTCTACCTCTCTCCCTCTCCCTCTCTCTCTCTCTCTCTGCCTTCCTTCCTGGCACGGTGCTCTAGCATGGGGGTTGGATCACAAATGCATGAATTGGCCCGGACCTCCGCACAACTTCTGAATGCATCACATTCTGACAGCCAATTCTAGGCCAGTAAATCTATTCCTGGGGGTATCTGTGTACCTTTCCATAGAGAGAGAGAGAGAGAGAGAGAGGGAGAGAGAAAGAGAGCGAGAGAGAAAGAGAAAGAGTATATCCCTTTAGTGCTAGATTTGCTGCCCTCATCTTTTGTCCTCCTTTTCTCTGGCTATTTTTTATACCCAATTGTCTACCAGGAGGCAAATGGTACACATGCATTTTAAAAGCACATCACGCATGGGAGACAGAAAGTGCAGAAAGGTCCGGAAAATTACAGGATCAACGATTGATGTCAGAGGAACAAATCTGTGTGTGGTGCAGACTTATAGATGGGAGTCTGTTGAGCCTCCCAGGGGAGGGAGAGAGAACAGGAAGAGAAAATGTGAGAGGAAAAGAGATAGAGAGAGGGCAAGACAGATAGAAAGAGAAGAAATGTCTTGCTTTAACAAAGCTTAAAGGTGCTGTACATGTTTTTCCACGTTCTTTGACTGTCCGAGCCTTACAGGGGGGACTACCAAATCTGATCAGAACAGACACTGACACCTAAAAGATGAACCTACTCTGTCATCCATCCCTATAAGTGGCTGGGTTGGAGATGCTAATTGAGCAATGATTATCTAAGTTACGCTATAACCTAATATGCCCTAGTAATTCACTTGTCTGGTTAATGCCTTTCTCAAGGGCTGAGGAAGAGAAAAAATCCTGCCTTTCTCTTTTCGACCACCTTATGGATCTCTTACTTTATTTATTTAAGTCACAATACCACCATTTTCACACTCCCTCTACCTCCTCATTAATTATACCGTAAAAAGTAAAGGAAAAAAAAACACTGCTATGGAGAGAAAGAAGGAAGGTGCAAATGAGTGAAATTCATTTTTTCTCCCCCTTCATGTTGAATATTCATAAAAGATCAGTTTCTGATGCTTTCGGGTGTTGTTTGTTCCACTTTAGCACAATCGTTTCCCGTTTTGAGGGGCTGTGAGTGTGTACACACCATGCAAGGAAAACGGCTCATCCGCATCGCTGAGAAGCAGAGGGCGTGTTGACTCCTCTCGGAACAGGTGCGAGGTGTCTGCCACGTCGGGTGGGATATTTAAATCCCAACTTCCATTAGCATCCAGCCCACACCCAGTCCACAGCTCACCCCCAGCTATGCGTACTGTCTTTCTTTTCTAAGCAGTTTATTTATGTCACAGGGAGAGAGCCCCTATAACAATAAGTCCCTGGGTGTCTGCATCATCAGCTTTAGAGTAAGAAGCATTGCACATAAAACTGTTGAAACAAACAGCTACTGTGTCAGGTTGGTGCCAAGCAGATCACATCAAGATTTGTATCGATCAGCTCAACTGACATAAATGCCATCCATCAATTTACATCAGATGCTTTTTTAAACCTGTTTTACACCTACTACCTGATTATACAAAAACACTATAGACACAAGAAGGAAAAGTATGCTATCTAGCTACCTCTTGTAACACTTCACTTGTAACAATCGTGTAAACTGTAGCCTACGTTAAACCAATGATGATACCGGGTAACTTAACTTAACCATGGAATTCTAAGGAAGAACTTGCATTTTTAAGTATTTTCTATTTCAGCTGATAGGAAGGCACTGCTAAGGGTTTGTGATATATATTTAATACTATAATCATATTATTATTTTTGTAAGCAGAGAGTAAACTATAACAGTGAGAGTTTCTACTCCTTGCAGAGCATGTTGCACAGCCAATGGCAACTTCACAGTATGCCCTCCCATAGCTCCTAGCACCCATCCTCTGCTGTTGGAAATGTAATTGGCCAATCGCAGATAGTGTTTGAATGACAATTATAACTGATAACTTTAGATACACTGATAGGTTTAATTAAGTGAAGCACATTTATTTATGAGGTCTAAACACTACTTTTAGGGAGACTAAATAAATAAATACAAATATGCTTAGCGACTACCTTACCTACAGTAGCACACCAGCACATCTAATCTATCTATCAGTCTGTTGTTTTAAGTCAGCCTACAACGTATATCTTAACACATTTAATAACAACCCATAGGCTATCATGCAGGTGTGTGTCATACCGGACATTTCCTTGACAGCATAGATGGCAGCATGGCTACTGCTCAACAATAATGACAGTTGCATAGACTATTAACCATATTTATTTAACTATATTTAATTGTTATATGTTTTTAAGTTGCCTGATAAAGGAACAAGGAGAGTTTACTCATTTCATTGACTTGGCAATTTTTTTTTTTGCCAGATTAGCTTGATTAGCTAGGTTGTTAAGATTAATGGTGGGCTACTTGGCCCATTTCAAAATGCAAAATATTGGACTCTGCAGATGCGAAGTGCCACCGTCTCGTCCAACATGTTCATATAACGGGACACCTTATCGGCCACCATCCCTTACACTGATCACTTGAATTACTTTTTTTCTTTTGTTTTAATGCATAAATATATAGATCACAACAACAGCCAGGCCACAGTTGGCCGCTAACACTGAGCACAATGTAAAAGCCAAACCATACAATTAAGAAAATTAAGATGAACACCATGTCTCTAGGAGGGTGAGAGTAGGAGGGCCAACCGTGTCTGCGACTTCCAAGAGCAGTTCGATAGATAGGCCCTACATGCCATCATTTTTACAATTGCATCTACTAGTGCGTACAAACCAAGAGACTCGCTCAGGAATTCACTACACATACCATCCTGAATCACAATGATTCATTCACTACACATCTAACACTGGGTCAGGATAAATATTTCACTACACATCCAAAACTTGGATCACAATAAATCACCCACTACAACCCAGGAGGTGTATGCACCACACACAAACCAGTGAGACAAAAAGACTGCCAAGGTCCCCTCCAGGACCCCAGGCACAACTGGGGAATAAAAGAAGCCCCGCCCACATGAGAATAAATATACAATCGAAGGCGGTTTCACACACTAAGAAGGCACACGGTATAATAGTGGATAGTCACAGCAAAGACATAGCAGGAGGATAGTGGTTACAGAACTCCTGAAAACAACGAGAACATTCTTTGCCTTGCACCTATTGCATAATTATGTTCTCTAATTAGGTTAGCGGACACAAGAAGATGGCAGACGGATGTCCAGATGCAAACGTCCTGATTGCATTTTGAATGGTAGTCTTACTCCACTTTAATTCCTTGTTTGGAACATCCTTCCTAGTGAAGAACTACAATTTTTACCCATAGGTAGAAACACAGCACAGTACACAGTAAAGCACAGCGAAATGCGGTTTCATGATGTGTTTACTACGTGATGGTCAACTGAAATGTGACTAGAATAGGCCAACTTAAGGATGACACAATCTCATGCAATCTATTTCATATTTGATGCAATCGCTGTGGTAAGAAGAAAAAAGTAAAAAAAAATTCAAGTGTGGTTTTAAACTTTTGCCCCTGATTGTAAATTGAAAGTCACACCTTCTCCTAACAGCTAGGATAATATTAAAATGTCAGGTTGCCTACACAGTCACACAGTCAAATAGTCAAAATGACTAATTGGGGAGTTAGACAAGTTTAACGTTAGCTCTGTCCGGAGCTTAGCATTATCAAAAAGTTAACTTACTGACAATGTTAACTAACACTGGCTATTGTTGGCTATCAAATTAGTCGTTTTAGGTCATAAGATAATATGTTGCAAATTTATCCTCAGTCATCCGGTCCTCTAAATATTTTTTTTAGATGGCACTGTTTATCTTTGGTGCAGTATTGCATGTTAACATTGACTTTCTGTTCTTAAATGTGTTCAATATGATGATTAGAGACGATTCTATTATCGGTGCACAAATAATCATTCTTTTATAGATTTCCAATGAAGTAATTTATGGGGCCAAATTAAAGTTACTCGATGCTTTATCAACCACTTGTTAATCATTAACTACTTATTATAATTATCAGTTGCAAGTTTATCATAGGCCTCCGAATAATGTTCATAGATGGTTTACAAGCTTATTGCAAAACAAAACAAACAAAATACAAATATCCATCAACCTATGTGATGCTTTGGGATGTTTTACAAACAATTTCTCAAATAATATAATTAAAACCTCTTTGTTTGGTATTCAATGAGTTAATTTACTAATGTAATGAAAATTCAATTGTTCTTGGCCTTTTATCAGCTATGATACAATACCTATATGGGCCATTCTACCGAATTGGTGCAAAGTCAGGTCGGAAATATTTTGTTTTTTTTTATGTTTTATTCCCAAAACTTTGTCCGTATGTTTATTGTACCATATCTAAAGTACACTTATCTAGTAAAAGAACAGTCAATTTTTATATTGTATTTTCAGAATGTGTTGGAATGTTTTTCCTCTTCCAAAAATTGTCACTACCGAAACATCACATTAACTATAGTAAAAAAGTATTATTATTGACCTGTTCAGATTGTGTTTCCTTCCCTTCTCTGAAGAGTATTTTTACAAATATTTCTTGAAGGTTTTCACAATGAAATCCATAAAAATGAATTTTTTACCAAATTTTCAAGTTCAATTTATACAATTCATCAAAATCTAAGTGCAATATTTCTTTGTAAAATGCAAAATACTGATCATATTGATTCCAGAGTTGTTGATTGATGAAATTGAACATACATTAATCCAATCAGTATCATAACATTTTAGTTGATTACTCAATATACTTCATTTTTTACAAAACATCCTGTGTTTCGGTAGTGCTGCACTGTTTCGGTAGTGACATCCAGTGTTTCGGTAGTGACTGCACTGTTGGATAGATGTTCATTTCTCTCCCAAAATCTTCCAAAAGGTGCTCTGGGCCGCCCTTTAGTCCACACAACACATCTATTAAAAAAATGATCGGATTGAACTACTTACCATTTCATTTTGTCACTACTGAAATCATCAGGTCACTACCATATGTTTCGGTAGTGACTGTTTCGGTAGTGACAATTCTAGCTAATTTTAAGCATAAATAAAGAATTCTAGCAAGCACACGGCTTTCAAACACATCTTTGAAGAGGTGAACACACATACAAACATAAGATTTTCCATGAAACCCCAAAAGGTTTACTTAATTGAAGAAAACATGCGTTTCGGTAGTGACAATTCTTAAGGTTACACGTCGATTTTCAGACTTTGGAACACATTTATATAAAAACTATGGGATTTAGCTACTTACCATTCAACCATGAGGGACAGAGATGCAGTGTCACTGCATGGTCAAAAATGTAGAGTCGTGGCTAAAACACAGGCTCAGCCAATGGACTAAAACTCTTGTGTTTCGGTAGTGACATGAAAACTAGGGACATGATTTTTTGAGTATAGAAAATTGATTTAAAAATTAAACCCACAATAAATCTAAATATTCCAAGTTATGTTTCAACCCAATCATAAAGATCTTTGAAATTAAATCATTGAAAAAAATCTAAAAAAATTGAAAAGTGTTATTTAAAGGCATTGAAATTTAGATGTCAGGGTTGGGGACAGCTACTTCCCAATAGAAAGTACCCTATAAATGATGATTTTGTATATATTTAGCTTATCACTATCTCATGTAATGCATTGGGTTTATATAGACCATAACATTTTCTAATTAAATATCTATGCCTAAATACCTAATTGTTTTGTAAATAGTTTTTATTGTTGAGGGACTGCATATTACACGAATTCGGTAGAATGGCCCATATATAATGTTTACATTAGTTATTTCATTTTAAATTATTATTTTATTCTTACACAAACTCATGATGAAATAACATACATTCCAACATTACGAATAATTAGTCAAAATGATTTATTAGGATTTCATTGTTAAATATGAGGGACACTGCACACATGTAGACACACACATACACACACACACACACACACACACACACACACACACACACACACACACACACACACACACACACACACACACACACACACACACACACACACAATATGAGGGACACTGCACACATATACACACACACACACAACATATGAGGCACACTGCACACATGTCCATTTGGCATCTTCAGGTTGGCAGCTCACGCCTGCCTGTACTTAACCCAGCCCAGAAGAGAGCACTTAAAGAAAACAACTGCATCTGTCCCCAAGTCTGAGCTTAAACTCTCTCTTGCTCTTTTTTTCCTCTTTAGCCTCCACTCTTCCCCCTCTTTATTTCTCCTAATTTGACAATTTACGTCTCAGAGGCTGTTGCCTCTTTTTAGTGTGCGTCGTGATAATTGGTTCTGAGCGAAAGATGCAAATTGGCGAAGATACAATAAAAAAAAGCACCTTCAAGAGGGTTAGACACGTCTGCTTGCAAGTCAAATTACCATTTCCCTTCCCCTTGTTATGTGTTTTTTTTCTCTTTGTCAACTCACTTTAAAGCTGCTTGGCGAAAAGAGCAGGTCAGACACTGCTTTTGATTTGCTAGTGAGGATTTGCTACTTCCTGCGCGCTATTCAGAACTCTATGAAGGGGGTCAGGGACCTCAACGGTAATTTCACTTTATCTGTCTCTCCACTCAGCCTGACCTCAAGCACATCGCCATGCCAACGGCTGCCCTTCCTGTTTGCTTGTTGTTTATTTGTGTTCATTTTTTCTCCGCTGCTTTCAAAAAAAAAAAAAAAAAGAGCTAAGCCGACATTTTTGAACTTTTCAGAACCTGCTTGGTACCCGCTGGCCAATGTTATTTCCATGCTAAAAAGCAGATTAAAACAGGCTGTGAAGTGTGTGCAAAGCCTTTACTTTGTCCACAACCTTTATTTGCAAAATCACAGTGACCTACTCTTGAAACAATGACTTTCAATGGGATTATCCAGACAGTTTCTTACTATGCTGTTTGCTTCCTTATCATGCAAAATATAGTTTCCTGATCACTGAGTAATCTAGAATGCTAGAGTGTTTTAGACTTTCATATTGACAAGTGTTTGTGAGGCACATCTATTCGTTCTCCTATAATACGTTGTCCATTTGGAGAATGAAATATGTGTGTATGGGGTATAGAACTTCCCACTGAAGTGGAGAATACCAAATGAAGAAAACTGGTTCTCTGCAACAATAGTTTTCAGAAAACCTAAGAGATGGAAGAAGCGTCCATTATAAAAGCCTGTATTATAAAAGCCTCTATTATAAAACCCAAGCTTTCAGCTGCAGGAAATCCTTTTTGTTTTGTTTTGCTGTGGCTCTTCTGGGTGATCGTGTGCACTGCTGGTGCTCCAAGTCCGTGACATCTTCACCTACCCTGCACCTTGCACGGGAGACGTGCGTTTCAGTGTTTGGCCACCACCACTGAAGGAGGACGTCCGTGTTGTTCGGTCATCAAGAGGAGAGCAGGCCTTTGAGTGGCCCTCTGAGCCATTGCATGGAAA
>NC_137917.1:16322757-16327757 GCF_963457725.1 Sprattus sprattus | reverse complement strand
AACATTGTTCTCCGAGTGACTGATTGTCAGAGCTCATCTCTGCAACTGACAGCCAGGATCCCCTTACAACTCTGACACACACACACACACACACACACACACACAGACTCACAGCAGCACAAGTGTATATTTGTGTGTGTGTTTGTGTGTGTGTGTTTGAGAGAGAGAGAGAGAGAGAGAGAGAGAGAGAGAGCACCCCTGTGTCTCTGTTCTGGTTTGCCGTGTGTGAGACTGTGTTTTTCATGGTTAATGTCTTGCTCTTCCTGTGTATGTCAGTAAGGATGTGTTACGTAGCTCACCACCCACCCCCCCCCCCCCACCCCCCCCATCTCTCTCCTTCTCTGACTGCCTGCTTTCATCTGTCTGTTTTCATGTTTTATGTCTCTCTTTCTTTCTCTCTCTGTTTATCTGTGTGTGTCTGCCCGTGTGCTTCTTCGAGTGTTTGTGTTTATGTTTTTCTTGTGGATTTGTTTCATCCCTTCTCTCTCTCTCTTTCTCTCTCTGTTTCTCTCTCTCTCTCCATTCTTCTCTCTTTCTCTGGCTGTAGTGGGGTGTTGGTGGGCACAGGAAAAGACTGTGGTGAGAGCATTAAACATTGATATGCCACACACCTCAGGAATCCCTGAGAACCAGAGACATGGTGTTGGATTCTCTTTGATTGGGGCGCGGCACGAGGAGCTCCTGTGAACCTCCACACAACCTTTCCCCAACTCCTGCAGGAGACCAGAGACCGAGGCAGCCCACCGCACGCAACAGCTCTATCTATTTCTCTCACCCCCCTCTCCAATCACTCTCTATCACTCCCTCATAATCTTTCTTCATTCTCTCTCTCTCTCTCTCTCTCTCTCTCTCTCTTGCTCTCTGCATGTTGGAGAAACACGCATCGCCTTCATGAAAATGAGCTGAATATTTCATCCTTATGACACCGGGAGCTAATGAAATTATTAATATCACCTCATCCTTATTTAATACTGACATAAGTTCTGAATGAATACACCATGCACTTCTTAACCTTGCTCCTGTGTAGGAGGACAGTTTGGCCTATATCCTATTTTACATATGATTTTGCCTATATCCTATTTTACATATGCTTTTGCCTGTATCCTACAGTATATCCTATTTTACATATGATTTTTGCCTATATCCTGTATACTTTTTTTACATATGATGTTGTATTCATGGAAGACATGAAAGAGATGGAAGTGTGATCACCACCATAAAGTAATAGAAATAACTGTTCTGTTATAATTCATAACAGCATAATCAAATCATCAGTGGCCTAATTCTACTTCTCCTCTGAAGGCCCATATGCTCGGAGGACTGGAGCGGAGGTGGCGGATCGCATTGAGTGAAAAACATGGAAAGACTGTCAGATGTCACTTAGCGTCCGAGCACACACAATCTGTCTTTGAAGTCAGAGTGATTCAAGAAAAGACAAGATGATTTCTCTCCTCTTCCCCCTCGTTTAACTTAATGCCTCAATTAGCCCATCTGAGGCGCGCGTGTGGCGCAGGGGCATCTGATGACCCGGGGGCAGGAGGCTGGTCAGCCGCGCGGCCAACGCAGGTTTTTCTCGACTGGCACATCACAGCAAGCTGCCAGCCGGGACGGACAGTTGGCACGGGCTCCCCGCTGACAGCTGGTGAGGGTCGTGTGCCACTCGAGACGTCTCCCCGCGTCGTGTTGTGATGCCAGCTTGAGGCTCGCCATCAGTCACGTCGGGCCTCGTCCCGTTTGCATGCAAAGCTACCGCCCGAGAGAGAGGCAAACGCTCCAGTCAGCAGAAAACACAGGCCCTGATCTGTTCAGTAAGGACGCTTCATCAAGAAGAAGGATGGCTGGACCAATGGGGAGACAGGGACAGGTAGGCCGAATCTCTGATCTGTAATTAGAGAGGAAAAAAAGAGCTGAGTGAAAAACTAAAAAAAAAAACGGATGTTTGGAAAGGAAGTGGGACGCTGGGACATAAAAATCAGTAATTTAAGAGCAACGCTATGAAATATAAATGGGCTGTGCATAATCTGGAGTGTGAGTGAGATAGAGGGAGTGTGTGTGTGTGTGTGTGTGTGTGTGTGTGTGTGTGTGTGTGTGTGTGTGTGTGTGTGTGTGTGTGTGTGTGTATGTGTGTGTGACAGATAGAGAGAGAAAGAGAGAGGGGGGGATAGGGAAAAAAGAGAAACAGCAAGAAAAAAAATTGAACAGAAAATTAGAGTGAAATAGACACGAGGAGATATAGAGACAGAGAGGAAATCACAGAGAGATATAGTGAGATGGAGAGAGAGAGAGAGAGAGAGAGAGAGAGAGAGAGAGAGAGAGAGAGAGAGAGAGAGATAAGAGTGTGTGGCTGTGCGTTACCCTTTGATGTGTGAGGGGTTCTGGCACTGGCTGGGCTTCAGACAGGTGCAGGAGCTCATACTCGCATGTGGCAACCAGCCATGGCTGAAGAGCTACCTCTCTCTCCACTGCTTGAGGGGCACACACACACACACACGCACACACACACACACACACACTCACACACACACACACACACACACACACACACACACACACACACACACACACACACACACACACACACACACAGACTCACGGACATATCCTTTTCCCCCACAGCTGGAGAGCTGCATTTTACATGAGGCTATAAGTTCATGGGATCTCCACACATCTGTGGAGGATATATCACACCCCAGCAAATAAAGAAGTGATCAAAGAGGCTGTAATTCATTTGAATTAATTACAGCTTTTTCTTACCAAAGTCAATCTTAAAACATATATATAGTGTTATGTGATTTGATATCTCTATATATAAATATATATATGTTCACTCACAGACAGAGTAGGGCAAAGCGTTTTACACATTTTATTTGCATGTTGATGTGGATAATCCACAGTGAGTGTTTATCTTTCTTTGAGCACACTCTGCAATTTACTGTAGACTTCTTGTGATATTTTAGAGAGGAAATTGATCAATTACCAGGCAATTTAAATGAAATTAAACAACATGCCTGGAGACGGCGGGCTCCTATCGATGCTCTGGAAATGTTCTGTGGGGAGTCGAGACGGAGCGGGGAGCTATTTAAGGACAACATTTATCTAAGAGTGCGAGCGGACGCTGCCTGATTTGTAAAACTTGCCATGTCTTGCTTTGCTGAGAGCTTCCAAAAGAGAGATTGATATTGGCTTAGCCATTATCCCCTCATATATTTCAGGCATGCAGGTGCCTAAGTTGACCCCCGGGGGGAGCAATGGTGGGGGGGAGGGGGGTGTTAGGGAAGATAAAAGAGGTGTTATTAGCCAATGACAGAGATGGGGAGTGTAACCTGCAGGTCAGGGCGCTAATGCTGCGGTGATGTACCAGTGGAACCGTTCCGTGCGATCTGCTCCGGTTCCGTTGGTGAACCGCGGGCGGGGGTCCACCTGGGCCACATGTGCACCTTCAGAGCAGAACACATTAGAGACTGATAATGCCCAGACATGACTCATAGCCTGAGGGAAAGGCAGTGTGGTTGTGGGTGTGTGTGTGGGTGTGTGGGTGTGTGAGTGTGTGTGTGTTCATATGTGTGTATGTGCGTGTGTGATAGCTCTGTAAATGTCTACCTATGTACGGACGAGAAAAGAAGATTTCACGACAGAGGCTGAGGAAGATAGACAGACAGACAGACAGACAGGCAGTCAGACAGACAGACCGGCAGGCTGATAGGTAGGAACATAGATAGATAGAAAGGCAGACAGTCATAAACATGGACGACAGAAAGACAGACAGATGCATGCATAAGTACTGATACACAACGCTGAGCAAACACAGTGCCACCATCCAATATGAATTCAGCCCCGGTGTCAACTGTGTCACTTATAATGTGATTCCATGTGTGCACTGCTGTGTCTCACACAAAATCATCGCTTGTTTTTGCTGCCTCGAGACACGACTGGTGGAGGAAAAAAAAAACAGAACAAGAAAAACACACACACACACACACACACACACACACACACATGCACACATCCAGTGGCACATAAACAGGCAGGGAAAGAACTGCTGTTCTGCAATTAATTAACCCAAATCCTTTCAACACATTTAAAAGCTGAAAACTTGACCATTAACCTCGAAATGGATGTGGGAAGCGCCCGTATCTTCTTTTTTCCTCCTCTCCCTTTCTGCCACAATGTGACATAAAAGGGATGTAAAATGAAATGATGAGCTTAAAACATCTTTTTGAGGCAAACTCAATTAACGCCACTCGTTCGCTCCTTTCTCTCTTTCTCTCCTCCACTCCCCCTCTCGCTCTCGCGCAGAAAGCTTGCATTAGGACTCGGCTAGTTATTATTTCAGCAGATTGTTTTTCTTTTCTTTTTTTTTCCCCCCCTTCTGCTTGCCATCCATTGCCTTTTCCATGTTCTTCGCCGTACCAAAGTGGGCTTCAATTAGAAAGGCATTAAAACGCCAGCCAGGACTTAGCTGCATTACACCGCAGTGTGACATTCCACCTGCCATTATGTTATTAGGGTAGGGTTCCATCAAAAAAGAGGGAGAGATAGAGAGATGGAGAGAAAAGAAGAAGTGGTGAGAGAGAGAGAGCTAAAAAAGAAAGAGAGAGAGAGTTTAGAAATGAAGAGCACAAAGAAGTAAGTGGGTTTTGAGGAAATAATAATGGTTCAGCTGCATGCTTGCTGAAAAGAACTCTAATATGGCACTTATTTATACATCATGTTTTTTTTCTTCAGTCTGTCTACCCCCCCCCACACACACACACTCATACACATACACACACACACACACACACACACACACACACACACACACACACACACACACACACACACACACACACACACACACACACACACACACACACATACACACTCACACACACTTTTGCTTCAAAAATTATGTATAGTTTTTCACCCTGAAAAGTATACAACTGTGAGCTCCTCCGTCGTGTTGTGTTGTGTAAATGTGTGTGTGTAATGAGGGGCGCTAGGAGTGGAAATCTGCTTGG
>NC_137917.1:16310257-16315257 GCF_963457725.1 Sprattus sprattus | reverse complement strand
GACGCCTTGACTGCCAGCAGGAATCCACTTGGGAGAGGAGGAGAGAGGAGAGGAGGAGGAAAGAAGAGGAGAAAAGAAGGAGAAGGAAGAGGAGAGGAGGAGGGGAGGGATAGAGAAGAGGAGGAGGGGAGGGGAGGAGGAGAGAAAAAGAGCGGAGGAGGAGGAGGAGAAGGAGAGGAGAGGAGGTGGAGAGAAGAGGAGAAGGGGAGGGGAGGGGAGGGTAAGAGGACGGCTGCCAACTCTGCCGGCACTGAATGCCGAGCACAGAGGAGACATGTTGGGGAATGCCGCAGTGCTTGCCGCCCTGTGCCAACTCTCGCCTGCTGCCAACCCCAGTGCCCAGTGCCAGCCCTGGCTTCTCTTGCCCTGACGCTGGGCTGTGTGACAGGAGTCAGAAGCCTGTCACGATGAAGGGCCAAGCGCCGCGCCCATTCTCGCCCATTCTTGTCCATCCTCACTGACCCCCTGGCCACAGCAGCATTGGTGTCACGCGGAGCTGTGCTGCTGGGTCATGCCAACCAACTTTAGGAATGCGTGCCCTCTCACTGCCCCTCACCCTGGGCTCCATTCTTTTAGGGCACACGCGTTAACTGTTGGCAGAGGACTACGACCACACTGGGGCCAACTTAGCCTGGCATGTTCTGACTTCCTGAACTTTTACAACATCGTTGCATATGTTCTTCTTTTAAAGGGTAGGCAGCTGGAAGTTTGGATCTTCTATTGTAAGGTGCCCCCTGGGTCTCTGTGCCCCCTGGGTATCTTGCAGCAAATACTCCTGCAATGCCCAGTGCTTGCGTTTACCTAAGCAGGCACATATAAGGCCAATCCCAGAGCACCTCAGGGGTCCAGGCATTTCTTAGTCTTTGCCTTAGCCTCACATGCTGTCTTTAAATGAGCGGTTGGGCTTATCTTACAGCCAGAGGACACGTGTAAGTTATCAAACCAGCTTCCTCCAAAACATGCATACATACAAAACAGTAAACAAGTACATGTTTTTAAGTGGGTGACTGTAGGCCGGGCCCCTCGTGTCAGTTTGCATGGTAACAACAATAAACAACCAATGTATTGTTTATCACGGAGGATTTTAATGGAATACTGGGAAAGTTGAGCAAGGGAAAGAGAGAGATAGAGAGATAGAGAGAGAGAGGGAGAGCGTGAGAGAGGGGGTAGAGAGAGAGAGAGTGAGATGGAGCGCATGAGAGAGAGAGAGAGAGAGATAGAAGCTGGGAATAAGACAAAGAACAGGGTGTAATTTTACTTGGCTGCCTAACATTCTCCTTTGCACTTTGTTCTTTTTTCACAGACTTGTCTGTCTCTCCTTCTGCCTCTCTTGCTCCTTTCTTCCCTCTCTCTCTCACCCCTTCTCTCTCTCTAAGCTTTCCCAGGCACATTGCTATCTGACAAGCTCGGTGATCCAGTGAAAGAGTTCTGGGAGTAGGATCTGGACATGAAAGGCCAGGCGTTGTCTGTACGTTAGTGCAGAGGGAACTAGAGGCAGTCCCCGTGAAGGAACTCACGACCCCACGGGAACCAAGGCAAGGGGAACTCATCTCATCTCATCCCAGTTCAGAGAGGGACCATTCCTCCCTGTAGGACCAGGCTGGGGCCTGTGGATTGGAGTGTATGTAGGAGAGTGATCTGGTTTTCATGCTGACTTTTCTATGGCAGGTCAAGCTAATGTATGAATGAGTGTGAAATGGACAAAGCTGCACAGACAGAAGAGGACTCTGGCATGGGACTGGCGTTGATGCGGCCCTCATCCGGTTATAAGAACAGTCACATTTGTTGGGATGTCCAGAGTTTCATCAGGAGTATAAAATCATTATTTCACAGAAATTACTAAATGTATCAAAATGATGACCTTACTAGGAGAAACTTTAGCCGACTCTTTGAGACACTGGGATTGATGGATGGGATTTTAGGCAGAGAAGGAGAGAGAGAACGGGCCCTCTGGGTAAGTCTGGTGTACACAATTTCTTTCCATTCTCTTTTCTGACAAGTCTCGGCTTACTTTCAGCAAGTCTAAATTCAGGATAAAGGGAACAAACACAATCCAGACTTCTATAAAGTGTTCAAAAACACACACACACACAAAAAGGTTTCAGAAGGAACACACACTCCACAGTAAAGTTGAGACTCATACTCATTTCAAAGAGTGTGTTTGTGTGTGTGTATTTGTGTTGTGTGTGTGTCTGTTCTGTTGTGTGTGTGTGGGCCTGTGTGTGTGTGTGAGTGTGTGTGTGTGTGTGTGTGTGTGTGTGTGTGTGTGTGTGTGTGTGTGTGTGTGTGTGTGCGTGTGTGTGTTTTGGTGTGTGTGTGTGTGTGTGTGTGTGTGTGTGTGTGTGTGTGTGTGTGTGTGTGTGTGTGTGAGAGAGAGACACTGCGAGAAAGAGACTGACAGCATTCTCCAGCACCAGAAGCAGAATCTCCTCAGACTGTGGATTCTTCCTCAGACGTTCATTAGTGAGCGGCTCTGCTCCCACTGGACCCGTGGCTCACGATCTGAGGCTCCGCAGCCTTTTGTGTCCCCTGCAGAGGGGAGGGGCCTCTCTGGGGCACCATGTGTGGCCCTCAGAGCCAGCCAGGGAGAGGCACCTCAGAGGTGAGAGAGAGACAGAGAGGGAAGAGAGAGAGAGAGAGGGAGGGAAGATAGAGGGAGGGTAGAGAGAGATAGAGGGGAGAGAGAGAGAGAAGAAAGAGATAGGTTCAAGAGGGAGGGAGAGAAGAGAGAGATAGGGAAGAGAGGGTGGAGGGAGAGAGAGAGAGACATAGACGGGAGAAAGGGATAGGGGAGAGAGAGTGGAAGGGAGAGAAAGATAGGAAGAGGAAGAGAAACAGGGAGTGAGGAGATGGAAGAGAGATAGGGAGTGAGGGAGATGGAGAGAGAGAGAGAGAGAGAGAAAGGGAGAAGGAACCGGTTCATGGGTGAAAATAGTTCAGAATGGTGGCCTTGCATGTGTTCAATATGGGAGTATGTTTGAAGCACGCATTGAGCAGATGAAAGTAACAGGTAATTATTCAATTTTTCTGAACTTAAATGAAACAAAGGAAAAAGAGTATTTTTCGGGCTCTCACTGAATATAAAACTAATTATAAAATCCACTTTTTTCTCTGTCCACAACATGCCGTGTAAAGCAACCTGCTATCCTTAGTTGTACACTATGGCAGGATTTCACAGTCATAGTCCTGTTTCATTACAGAGCACAGTACTGTACTCTCACCATCATGCTTGTTTGCTAATCACACAGCTAGGTGAAGTGTTGGGGTGCTAGCCACAGCAAAGGAGAGGATTCTGAGTCACAGAGGCCAGGATGGGAGTGACAGTGTTCTGTTTGTGTATCCTTGGCTTCCCCGCTGTCATTGTCAAGGCTTATCGGGATCCAAACGCCAAGGAAAAAATTTAAAGCTGCACATGGCATTAATACAACTTTATCAGGGCCTTCTCCGGCTCAGATGCACCACTCTTCCCCCCACCCCATCCCCAATCCCACCTCCCTAATATGTAAAGGGCTCCCGGATACTGGGCGAAGGGAAGCGCATTTAACTCTACCAGTTTCTTATTGCCTGTCAGTCTTTTTAATTTGATCTGACGTCGGACAGTTGCCATTTTGGGCAGTGGAGTCAAGGCACATATTGGTAGCGAGACTGGCAGATAATAAACTCAGCTGGAATCTTCTCTCCTTTTTAGTTTTTTTTTTCTTCCAGTCACCTTCCTTTTTCCCTCTCTGTTCATCTCCCTTTATTTATACATCTCCATATTGTTATTATGAATATTGTTCATATATCACAGTTGCACCTATCTCCATTGCCCTCTCAGTTAATAATACTTTATTGATTTCCATAGCTGCCGTGTGTGGTGAGGCTCTTCTGGTGTGGTTGCACTTTATATCTCGCTGCGCTTGTGTCAGACGGACTCCCACATCTTGATTTGGAGATTGCCGAGTGATGTTTTATTATTATAACTATTCTTCTTGATTAAAAGTCCAGACAGACTGTGAAACCCAGGTTTGAGTGGGGAGGGGGTACTGGATGTTAGAGAGGAAAAGACAAGAGAACTGGCTGACATTGCTGGTATTATTGTAAATGTTATGATGATTCACTGTGTATCTGGATATTTATTTATTTCATTTGAACTTTACAGCTTGTATGGAATTTAGTGAAATAGAATATTTGTATCACATTCAGCTAAGCAATGTTGTAATTCCTTGGTTATGTATGCTAAAAGTATTTATGTACGCTGTATATATCATTTTATTACTGTACTTTAATAATTTTGATACAGTGGTTTTGCAGTCATAGGGTTTCCCTTTAATCCATATACTTTTAGTTATGAAAATTACACCCTACTTGTGTTGTTTACATGCTTAATTCAAGTTCAAATTGAAATCAAGGGCAGAAATGAGAAGTTTTCTGTTTACAACAAATATTATACAGCTCAATCCCACTATCACAAAAGTACTGAGGAGTATATGGAGCATTCTTTACCACAGTGGACCTTACAGTGGCAAAAGTGAAATAGGGATAAAAAAACTCTGTCCTTTTCCCAAATCTGATTCTTCTGATACTGTGGATGCATAGACCTGTTATTGCTTAATATTCCTTGGTCTCCATTCCACAAAAAAGAAGGGGAATTAAAGTGGGCAAAGTTAAGGAAAGAAAAAACAAAACAAAGAAGATGTGGGGGTGGATGAGGGGAAGGGGGGGTTACAAAGTGAAGAAACAGAGAGAGAGAGAGAGAGAGAGAGAGAGAGAGAGAGAGAGAGAGAGAGGGGCATAAGTAACACATGTATATATCTGTGTGAATATATGCCCCCTCAGCACAAAATGGGCCTGACTCAGCTGTAGGGGGAGCGGCGCTTTTGCCGCATGCTAAAACACATAGTGGCAAAGCCCATTAAAAATGAATGCCTGGCGATAATCAGATTCACACTTAAAATTTAATGCCACCGCCGACGCAGCTGCCGCCGCCGCCACCACCACCACCACCACCACCACCACCA
>NC_137917.1:16295257-16305257 GCF_963457725.1 Sprattus sprattus | reverse complement strand
TGTTAAAAGTAAGAAAGTTGCCTTTGTGAACTAAGTATGAGCAAGATTGAGAGTAGAAAGACACAAGGCCAGACACGACTGAATAGATGGCCTCGTCCACCAGACCTTTTAGACCTGACACTTAGAAACACAGTCAGTTGTGCAGTTTTTCTGATTGTATTAGAGACTGTATGTGTATGACAGCATGTGTATTTATCTTTTCTTACACTGTGCTATCTTAATATTAAAGTTAGCAAAGTATATTCATACAGTGACAGTTTTTATTTTAGTTTTAACAATTTTTAGGTTTCACATTTCTCAGTACGGTGCATGCCATTTTTCAGTAACACTTACTATGACGCCTGCTTCTATAAGGCCCTATATGTGTCTTATAAAGTAGCTAAAAGTCATCGTAGCACTCATTATAGCTATGTATAATGTTTTCACTATGACTCATAACCACCCCTATGATACATTTTGTCAGTTCATTATAAATTGTTATATTTTAATACTTTATTTTAAGAGATTATAAATATGTAACCATTATTCTGTGTACATAAATTTGAAGACATACACATAGTTATAAAGAGTGCTACAAGGACTTATAGCTACTTTAAAAGACATATACGTATAGGAGACATTTTGTAATGCTGTGATAATGCCCTTATAGGGCCTTATATACGTATGCTGGCTTCATAGGATACATTATGACATTTGACAGATACACAAACTAATGACCACATATTTATAATAAATTATTCTGTCTTTAATTATAACCCTCTATAATTAACTGACAAAATGCATCATAAAGGAGGTTATGAGTCATCGTTAAGACATTATACATAGTTGTATGAGTGGTACAATTACTTATAGCTACTTTATGAGACATTATAATGTCCTTTTAGGGCCTTATAGAGGCAGGCTTCATAGAAAGTGTAAGCCATTTTTCAAAAACACTTGACACATTCCCATGTCAGTAGACTAAGTGGACTTACCTGTGGATACTTTTGTTTTGCTTTGACACAAAATACATTCAATGACCACTTCAGAATTACATGGATACCCGTCTAAGGCAATGTTAACCTCCAGCAAAACACTCTGCAACTGCAGCACATTTTGCAGCCATTAGATACTCTATTCAAAACAGTTAGTTTTCAATTCAAAACCAGACAAAAATTGTAGATGGAAATGTGTTGCATTTTTGGCAGACAAATAAAACTATACACTTGAAATAATTTTGGTGGTATTTCCCTTTTACTCTGTTTTGTTTGTTCGCTGTCAAATATAAATTATTGGTTATACAGCATTTGCATTGCTATGTGCCGGTATGTAGGAGAAATGTAGACAATGAAGTTGTCACTGGAGAGATCCACTGTACTGCTGTATATCTAAGTCATGGGCTCTCAATGGGACAAAGTGACCCGAAAATACAAGTACAGTAAAGGTCTGGAACTTATTAGACACATTTACCCAAAGTGATTTACAATGGCTTCCAGGATTGCCAGATTAAATCCGGGTCGGCTGCTCCTTAGGTGGGAACTAACCACTGTGCCTCTGACACCTTTTACCATACACAGTCATTTTAACACACTCAGTAGTGGTATCTGCAGTAGTGTATAAGGCAAACAGATCAGAAAGTTTGTTCTTGGTGTCATGATAGCTACTATGGCTTTATATATCTGTTGGGCTTTGGGGATTGCAGGGGTTTTATGATTTGCTTAAGATTTTTTTTCTGAAGATTGACTGTAAGTCAAGGGAGAATATTGCAGTAAATGTGACGTTCATGAAACTGTGATTCCAAATACAGAAGACGCCATGAATCTGCATTAGGCCTACAGTAGACATCTAATGATAGCGTGTTGAGTTGTTGTTTCACTTACTGAACTGAAGAGCATCCACACACTCTGTGTTCCACAATAACACAGCAATAGTAGCATGAAACATATTGCTGTCATGAAACATATTGCAGCATTTTAGATTCATTTATTTGGTATTTCAGTGTACACTGTAAAGAGGTGTCAGGTTTCTTTTTTGCAATGCAAAACTAAATTATGCAAAAATTATAGAGGATACAGAAAAACTTAATCTATGCATTTACAGTATTAGTGCTTCAAAATGTTTTGGATGTTTTGTGTTTTTTAGTTCATTGTATTTTGAGTGCCACAGTGGTCTTGCTGAGTGATAGCATTACTGTAATATTTAGTCATGGCCGCACCAGTCACTTTTGGGTGAAGTATTTAGTGCTTTTGTGGTTGTAGTGCATGTTGCATGAAAGGTTTAGTCAGGTGCTCAGGTGTGTGTTGGTCAAGCGCACTTTGTGAAGAGTTTTGAAAAAGTGGACATGGCATTGAGACCAAGTGTGAACATGATTGTAAAAAACTGTATGTGTGACCACAAGAGGAAGACAGAGGGAGATAGAGAGAGACAAAGAAATAAATATATACTGTAGATGTTGGAAATATATGTTGGTGTTTCTCTTGTGTGCATGCTTTTCTTGCTTGTGTGTGTGGGGGGTGGGGGTTGGGGGTCTGTGTGCATGCATGTGTGTGTGCTTGCATGTGCAGAAGTGCATGCTTTCTCTCCACAATGCAGACACAATTACATTTACATTTACATGGTGTGTAGGGCCTTGAAGTTGAGCATCTCCTCTCTCCACCTCTCTCTCTCTCTCTCTCTCTCTCTGTTCACCAGCAGACAGACAGACGTCTCTCATCTCCCAGCTATCTGCTATCTTCCTCTCCACCTCTTCTCAATTCTTCCCCTCCCTCTCTTCTCCATCTCAACCTCTTCTCCCCCTCCACCTCTTCTCCTCTCTTCTCTCTCGCCTCCTCTTCTCTTCCCTCTCTTCTTTCCCTCCCCCTTCTCTCTCCACCTCTTCTCCTCCTCTTCTCCTCCCTCTCTTCTCCCTTTCCATCTCTTCTCCTCCCTCTCCTCTCCCTCTACACCTTTTATCGTCCCTCTCTTCTCTGTTACTTCGTCTTCTCCTCCCGCTCTTCTCTTTCCTCCTCTTCTTCTCCTCCCTCTCTTTTCTCCCTCCACCCCTTCTCTCTCTCCACCTCTTCTCCACCCTCTCTTCTCCTTCCTCCTCTTCTTCTCCTCCCTCTCTTCTCTCCCCGCACCTAATCATTCACAGCCATCCCTGTTCCTATTGGCCTCAGCCTATTCTCTACCACACAAACACGGCGGTGTGAAGTGGCACTTTGGTGAGTCAATTTGGCTCCGCTTTGGCACACTGGCACCGACGCCGTGGGCAACCTCCGGCGGAGGCCAATCCCGAGGAACAGAGTGTCTGGAGGAGAGACCATGAATTCAATATGGCTTTTGTTAGTCAGACTGAATGGACGAGTATGATCATCACAGCACTTGATTCACTATTATAAACGATACAGACGAGAGAAATATTTATTTATATAGTTTAGTGTCTGGAGTGAGCTGGCCAGGAAGAAGAGAATGAGAAACAGAGAAAGAAGAGAGGTCCCCTGTGGCTGTGAGAAAGTGTAGATCCTGGGTGTGTTGATAATAATGCTGTCGGAGAGACAGGTGTGTGTGTGTGTGTGTGTGTGTGTGTGTTTGAATGAGTGTGTTGCCAGATGTAATGTTTGGGTGTCGTGAAGAGGTCATGAGAAAGTAGTACTGACCCCCCCCTCCTCCATCCCACGCACACTCCTCCCTCTGCAAGATTTTATGACATCACAGCTGCTCTGAAATCAGTGGGATTTCTCATCTACCGAGACTTTTAAGGCTTACTCTCTCCTGTTTTTTTCTCCAACTGTGTTTATCTGACTACGTTGTATTTATCAGACTGTACTGTATTTATCTGACCACGCTGGGGAGTTTTTGATTAACAAACACACCCTCCTCTTGACAGATTGCCTTTCTACATTTCATCTTTGTTGGCACGTCCACAGCGCTCCCCTTGTCTCAGCATTTCTATCGCATCCATTATACACAGCCTTACAAGACAGGAGAAAAATCAAAAAAAAGAAGAACACGAAAGAGAGAGAGAGAGAGGGAGAGAGAGAGAGAGATGAGAGGGAGAGAGAGAGAGGGAGAGAGAGAGAGAGAGAGAGAGAGAGATGAGAGAGAAAGATGCATTGTGGGGAAGGTCCACTCTGTCATTCATGCTGATCAGTCCCTGTATTCCCAGAGTAATCACGCCTCTGCCGCTCTCTGACAAGTGATCAGTGACAGAAGATACGCTCAAAGACGTAAACCGTCTTTAAAGGCGTACTAGAGGAGGGGGAGGTAGGTGTGAGTGTGTGTGTGAGTGTGTGTGTGTGTGTGTGTGTTTGTGTGTGCGGTGGGGGTAATCAGCTGCAGATTGAAAGACGGGAGAAATTGCCATGCAGATTCAGAGGCCATGAAGATGGAATCCTTGTTCCAATCCTGTGCTTTTTTCTCCACACCATCCCCCTATTGCTTTATCTTTACCTCTCTCAGCGTCACTCTCTCTCTCTCTCTGTCTCACTTTCTCTGTCTGTCTGTTGCTTTCTATCTCTCGCTCCCACCTCTCTCTCACTCTCTCTTTCTCTCTCTCCCCATCTCTCCAGTCTTTTCTCTCTGTATTTCGTCTGTCTCTTTTTCTGTCCCTTTCTCTCTCTTTCTCTCTCTCTCTCTCCATCTCTCCTATTTATATTTTTATATTTTTTGTCTCTCCTTTTCTGTCTGTCTCTTTTTTTCTCTCTCTCTCACTCCCCCTGTCCCTCTCTGTGTCCCTTCTTCCTTCTGCTAATTGGAGCCAGGTACCCCCAGACGAGGGCCCAGGTTACGGTAACCTTGGTGGCAGAGCGGCTGCTCCCCTCCATGCGGCTGGCTATTCATCAAACCCCGGCATGGGGGGATGGGGTGGGAGATGTGTGTGTGTGTGTGTGTGCGTGCGTGTGTGTGTGTGTGTGTGGGGGGGGGGGGGGGGGTTATGAGGATAGGGGGGTGGGGGGTGGTGGTGGAGGAGAATATGCAGCCGGGAAATGAGCCGCCGAGACAGCCTCCCAAAAGGGTAACAAATCACCCCCTCGCCTTAATCCGCCGGGGGGATCCAACTGACTGCATTAGCGGCCGTGGGGCGCTTTTGTGAGGCCGAGGGCTCCAGCCTCACTCCTGAACCCTCAGCCATAGCAACAACCCCCCTATCTGACCCCCCCAGCCCCCCCCACCCCGCCCCAAAATCCAAGTCTGGCCCTACTATGAAGTGGTGGGTGAGATCATTGTGGTCATTCCACTGAACTCAGTTGGAGAATGGCAAAAGGGTGAAGTTGATGTAGGTATAGATATTTCCTGGGCTGATGTGTCGTGTAGTTCGGCTGCAGTGGTGTTGGTTAAACAGAGAGGGAGGCATGGTGAAACTAAAACCTGCTCCTGACCCTCCATTTCCATACAAATGAGTTCACCCTCACGCCAATGCTCCATAAATATCAGGGAGAAACCAAAGAGGCCATTGGCCTATCATACAGTGCCTATATGTATATGTATATATAGGGTCAGGGTAATCTTCACCTTTATCTGGATGTGTGCCCCTATAAATGCCTATAAAATCAAAGTTGTATGAAATTATCTTAACACATTTCTGTTTTTCTTCTGTATTAGTATGTCTCCGTATTTAGATTTTCAAAGATTCCTTCAAAGGCACTTTGTATGTTGTTTATTGATAAGTTAAAAATATTAATGTCATTTTGAAAGAATCTTCACTTCACAGCATTGTTTCAAATGTGCCTAAAACTTTTGTTCAGAACTGTATATGGTCATTCACCGCCTTAATGAAAGAGTTAACACTATAAATTGAATTTGTTTTAGAAGTAAATGTGTAATTTTACTGTGTTGTTTCTTTATCATTTTTATGATAATTTATTGGGGGCCACAGCATTGCAAATGTACAGTATAAGGTGTCTAGCTGGCACGTGCTTCATGCTAATTCTGCTGTACAGTTAACAAGGCAACTCGCTATTGTCTTCTGTCTCATCGATCAGCATTTGGTTGTGTCATCAATCACTCTTGTGGCATTGATGTCTCAACAACGGCCATAATCTCACCTGATCAGGAGCTGCACTGATTGATTAAGTATCGATCTCCGGCCCTGGCATTTACTGAAGGGAACGAGAGAGAGAGAGAGAGAGAGTGAGAGAAAGAGAGAGAGTGAAAGAGAGAGAGAGAGAGAGAGAGAGAGAGAGAGAGAGAGAGAGAGAGAGATGTAAGGCAGGCATGGCTTTTGTCAGACTAGCTAGTTAAAATGCAGCAAAATTATTTCTTTTTTTTCCTCAGTACAATTTGGGCTCTAATAACATGAGTAATGTGCTCAAGTGTTTCTACAGGAAGGTGAGGCTCTACACTGGGACAAAGCAGCACGTCAAATACCATAGGTTTTTTTCACAAAATATTAGAATATGAAAAGGAAATGCTTTCACATTTCTTGATGAGCAAGAAATGCATAAGCACTGTGTCTCTCTCACACATTCACACACACAAATACACACACAAACAAACACACACCTACACACACACACACACACACACACACACACACACACACACACACACACACACACACACACACACAACACACACACACACACACACACACACACACACACACACACACACACACACTCACACACACACACACACACACACACACATAAACACACACAGTGTTGTGTTGACCTCTGACCTTGCCGACGCAGCGAAGTCTTATGTGCATTGTTCCTGCAACAGCACAGAGTGACGTGTACCTGTACTCAGCTGGGAACGCCAACTATAGCACAGGACCGCTATATGCATAGGGCCTTAATCATGCTTCTGTGTGTGTGTGTATTCATGTGTGTGTGTGTGTTCATGTGTGTGTGTGTGTGTGTGTGTGTGTGTGTGTGCTTGGTGCGCGTGTGTGTGTGTATGCGTGCATGCGTGTGTATGCGTGCGTGTGCATTTGTGTGTGTGTGTGTGTGGGTGTGTGTGCGTGTGTGTGTGTGTGTTTGTGTGTGTGTGTGTATAACGGTACCACCTATTCCCCCATGAAGCCGGCTCCACCAATTTCCAGCCCTGGGCAATCACTCACTCACTACACATCTACATACAGGCTGATGAGCTGCTCCGTGGGGCTAAGTCACATGACCATCTGGATCACATGACCATCCACCCAGTGAGCTTGCCAGGCTAGCGAGATGGCTGGGGGTGTGTGATTGCATGCTCTGTGTGTAATCTAACTGTAGGTAGTTGGTCTCCATGGGGGAATACTATACCATATTTCCACAGAAATTCCCACTCATGTTTCAGGTATGGATATTTTTTTTTTCATAGGAAGGGTTTGTGAAGATTTATTATTGAAAAGACACATTTATTATCAGGAAATGTGACCCAAATGATTATTTTCAAATTGTCATATACATTAGATAGATAGATAGATAGATAGATAGATAGATAGATAGATATATAGATAGATAGATAGATAGATAGATAGATAGATAGATAGATAGAAAGATAGATAGATAGATAGATAGATAGATAGATAGATAGATAGATTTAGCCATCCAGTACCTTATATAATATATGGAAAAGTACCAATGCAAGCAGCAGTACACAGTACAGTGTAAATGTTTGTTATTGTCTTGATCATCTCTGGCCCATGTCTCGTATCTCACCTGCATCTAACTAAACACCCTGCTCCATAGCTGTGCCTCCTGAATGTTTGTTTGTTTTACTTTTTCCCCCTCTGTGCTGTTTTGTTTTCCCTCTCTCTCTCGCTCTCCCTCTCTCTGTGCCTCCAGGGGAAAGTGCTTTGGCATTAAGGGGAAAAAGAGGAAAATTACTCCAGTGTTGCCCAACAGTGTTCACTCCCCCTGCTCTCCTCCCATACTTCTCTTCTTCCATCACCACACCACGCCACACCACACCACACCACACCACACCTGGCCACGCCACACCACACCGCACCACGCCACCATGCCACAACACGTTTTTCTTGGTGCTGATGTCAGCACACTTCCCTGACGACTCCTCATCCACACACAGAATAGAATAAAAAAACTAAAATCAATGTGTGTGTGTGTGTGTGTGTGTGTGTGTGTGTGTATGTGTGTGTGTGTGAAAACAGAGAGAGAGAGAGAGAGAGAGAGAGAGAGAGAGAGAATGCATGTGAGCATATGTAATGGCGGTCCATTGGTACAGAGTGTGAGAGAGATTTATTTGACATTTTGCCTTGTTGACATGGACAAGGTCATCTGGCTAGTTTTTAGCTTTATAGGTACGTAGGTAGTGGTGCCAGCTGTTAAGTTTATATCCTGATATAATGTTGACTAAATTAACGACCAGGGAGATATCATTTCTATGTTAATGATAGGATAACAAGGTTTAAAGGTGCCGATCAGGATTGTTCTACCCATCTTCTGTGGCCAACACAACTAATTAATTTATGTTAGTTTGCTATGCAGCAAAGTTGGTAAAGAAATGTTTGCTTCTGTGCCAGTTTCTCATCTGCAACAAACTATGAAAGCCCACACAGGTGCTCTACCGTCTCCAGACCCTCATCATTTTTGTCAAGCGGCATTTGTCACCTGGACTTTAAAATCACCTTAAGAGGGTATGAGTGTTTGACATGCTGCTCTCCCATGCCTGTAGGCTGCAGGCTTCAAGTCCAGGTCAGAACTGTGCTTCTGGCATAGCCCAGGTCACTAGTGGTGGTCATAGGATGCTAAGAACAGGATGAGTATGTGTTATGTTCACATAAATATCTATAATGGGAACTACTTTTAGTTAAAGTTATAGGAACTATTTTTCTGTTATGTGATACCATTGATGTAGTACTGAGCGTGCATTGATACTCTGAACTAGAGCAGAAGGTTCAAGGTTTGTAACGTGTAAAAGAAATCCAGCAAAGGCATCGTTAACTTAACTCCGGTGTTTATTTAATGTATGTTGTGCAAGTGCAAATAGACAACACTATGGGGGACCCTCATTCAGGGAAATGTGTGTGTGGAGATGGGGGAGTGTTCGTTAAAAGCCGTCATTTGTGCTGTCTTTGTTGCTTCGTGTCACCTTAACTGTGATAAAGTCCAGTGGCTTAACTTTTAATGCTGAAGCTCGTATCGAAGCGATCCAAACTGTTTTCATTTTTCATGTTTTTTAGGGTTTTGTTTGCTTTTCTAAAGCAGTGTTAGTGATCGATGGAGTCAAAAGAATCACTGCCACTTTAAATGTGAACGAGACGAAATAAACTCTACTGTACTCTACTTGAAGGCAACATTTTCTAATAAAAAAATACGACAACTGAAATATGCATAAGCCATTGATCTCACAACAGATTTATCTTTAGTTAACGGTGATGGTCCGAAGCCTGCTTTAATTTATCATCAGATCTATCTGTCTGAATCACTCCAGCGTAGCCTCAGTTCCATTTTGGCCCAAAAAAGCAGTGTCAATAATGTAAATTGAAAAATCGCCATAGCTCCAATAGATATAATATGTAATACCAAGACTTCAAGGATATGTTTTGGTGCAGGTGAGCTCAAATGCATATGAGCGCTTCGCTAACAAGACGGCAGGAGCGTTGAGAGACCCTCTCCATATTCTATCAGCATGAGCTGTTTTTTATTTATTGATCTGACCTTCAGGTGCCAGTATCACACCATCGCCATGCACAAATAGCGTGAAGGGGGGGTGGGGGGGGGGGTTATTTGTACACTCCATCACGTCTCGACCAGACGCAGCTCATAGGCATTGGCAGTTAACGTGAAAGGAATTGGTAAAAGGGTCCAGGTTTTTACTTTTTGAGTCAAATAAACATTATAAAAACCGAGTGTAATGGAACCCAAACTGTTTGGCTGCTTAGAAACACAGTGGCAGCTGGATGTTGAGCGCAGAGCTCTCTCTCTCTCTCTCTGTCGTAGCGCAAGCTCCCCGGCACAGGAGTCTGGACCCTGTCGGATCCACGGAGCAGGTCGGCCATCAGTGGTCACCTGGTGTCAGTGGGTCCCCTGGGAGCCCATTAAGTGCTTGGGAAGACTTAGGAAGACTTGGGAAGGCCTCTTTTACCGCA
>NC_137917.1:16290257-16292757 GCF_963457725.1 Sprattus sprattus | reverse complement strand
GTGCTACGGCAGGAAGCAGCACAGCCGGGAAGACGGCAACACTCTTTTAAGTTCCTCAGGAAGCATCAAACCCCCCCCGTCTGACATGGAGGAGCTGTAGAAGCGATTTTCCTCAGATTTTTCGTTTATAAACCCTTCACAAACACACACACACACACACATCCACAGAGACACACACAGACACACTCACACACAAACACACACTCACACACTCACACACACACGCCCCTTTTTTCCCTGCACACTCATAGGCTGGGCTGAATTTTAAGCGTCCTTCCTGGGGCTGTGGGAGGCCCGGTGTTTGTGTGTCTGTCCAAAGTTCACGGCGGTTATTGCATGTTAATACATGCTGCCGCGTAGCGCTGATCTCAGCCGGGCCGCCCGACGTGTAATCTGTGTTTGGGTGATGGAGTGGCACGCTGCTCAAGCGTTTCATCACTGCTTCAATCCCAAATGCAATGCATCTTCCCAGCCATACAAACGCACACACACACACACACACACACACAAACACACACACACACACACACACACATATATACTTAATGTGATGCCTGTTTATGTACTGCTGCATGAGTGCATTCAGATGTATTACACTGCACTTTAATAAAGTCAATACACTCCTTACCCACTCACAAATACATAGTCCACAATAATTCCACAAAAGGTACTTCCGCAAAATATATTATAGCCTTTAAAATGTTTTATTTAAAATGTTCCCTTACTAACTAGCCTTTAATTTTTTTTATTTTAAATGTCCCCTTACTAACTAGCCTTTAAAATGTTTTATTTTAAATTTCCCCTCACCAACTAGCCTTTAAAATGTCGTATTTTAAATTTCACCTAACTAACTAGCCTTTAAAATCTGTGAAGTGCCATATTTTTTTAATATATAAGCAATGAATCAATAAACGTCTTTGGGCATCATCATATTTTGGTTCATCATCTCCTTTATTGTCGCCTTGCACAAATCTACATCATGTTGTCAACGTGTAATACTTAACACTGCATTCTGATGCATACTGATGTCTGCCACACCCATTTCTGTGTATCAGTTATATTGCTCTATAAGCATAAAATATGCAATAAATAATTACATGTAGTTATTAAAGATATTGTAGAAAATAAAACCATTATACCAATATCACCAATTGAAATGACACACACACACAAGCATGCACGTGCACGCTCAAACAAACAGACAAACACTCAAATACACATACACACACACACACACACACACACACAGACACACACACACACACACACACACACAAACACACACACACACACACACACACACACACACGTGGCATTACATATTACTAGTACTACAATATTTCTAGAATCATCTTCAAACCACTAAGTAATTTTTTTTTAAACAATTCATGCAAGCGACTTCAATGAAGGCTCCAAGTGATTGTTGAAGAACATCGTAGCAGGATACAGACACTCACTTGAGAGACTTGAGAGTAGCAACAAATCGAAGACAACAATGGAACAATCTTGCATATCACATAAATTCACATAAGAATATCAGAATAAGTAATGTTGATCATAGACAGTTCACTTTTTTCCTGCTCTGACATTTTTTCCCTTAGAACAAATTGAATCAATCCTCATCAATCACATGTAAACAATCAAGGTTTGAATGACAAGTCATTTAGCAAACATTAAAAAAATACCAAACTGATTAAGCATATAGTTGACCCATAATGATAATTGGTTAAAGCCATCTGCATGTCATGTTTTCAGGGGTAAGACTAAACAGCAGATGATTGCACATACCTTTTTGCACAAATGTACGTAAGCATTTTGCAAAATGTTCAAAAGAATGAGAGGTTTGTATTATAATGTGCACAAGTGACTAGATGAATTAAAATTCTGATGTGAGAAAATGCACCAAAGAGGCTGAGCAAAACTGCAACATTCACAACAACATCTCTCGCTCTGCCAGTCCTATGCACATAATCAAAGAAGCATAGGGCTTATCCCTACCTCTCTCACAAACACACACACACACACACACACACACACACACTCACACACACACACACACACACATACACACACACACACACACACACACACACACACACACACACACACACACACACACACACACACACACACACACACACACACACACACACTCACACACACACACACACACACACTCACACACACACACACACACACACACACACACACACACACACACACACACACACACACACACACACACACACACACACACACACCTCAACGCTCTCCACCCCTTCCCACTTCCACCCATGTACAGTACAAAGCAGAGAAATTTGGCGGGGGCGAGAGGTGACTGAACCCTGGGAGGTGAATCAGACGGTGATGTCCACAACACTGCGGGCACCCAGCGGCTGTCAGCTCGGCGTCTGCTGGGGTCAGCCAGGTCATGTTTCAGATCAGGCCCGAGAGCCGGAGCGCTTGACTGGTCTCTTTCACCGCCTAGGGAACAGGCGTA
>NC_137917.1:16277757-16285257 GCF_963457725.1 Sprattus sprattus | reverse complement strand
CCTGTGTGAGTCTGTGTAAGTGTGCGCGTATGTGTGTGTGTGTGTGTGTGTGTCTCTGTGTGTGTGTGTGTGTGACATCTCTGTGTGTGTGTGTGTGTGTGCGCATGTTTATGGTGTGTGTGTGTGTGTGTGTGTGTGTGTGTGTGTGTGTGTGTGTGTGTGTGGGTGTGTGTGTGTTGGAGGGTAAGGAATGAAAGGCTGAGAGGAAGTGTTTGTGAGAGAGAGAGAGAGAGAGAGAGAGAGAGAGAGAGAGAGAGAGAGAGAGAGAGGGAGAGAGAGCAATATGTCAAGTGAAAGTTGTTCTTCTGAGGGCTGTTACAGATGCTTCAGTAGCACTCGACAGAGCTCACTCTCAGGTGTGTGTTGAACAGGACACACACTCACCATGTTCCTCTGTCAGTCACTATCATCACATCTGCCTCTGGAAACAGGAATGTCAACTAGGCCTCAGGATTAAGACCATCAAACTTCCTCATCTTCTCAAATATCATTAATTTCCTGATACATGTTCTACACTATGACTAGTAGTCCTGATATATCAGTATACATAGTACCACTTAAACGTCAAATTATTCAAAATTATATCACCTCCTGTGTAATTTCATTACTTCTAATTTGAACTGTATGCTCTTATGTAAAATGATATATTAACAGTTTAGATTTGCTACATTATAAATACAGGTCCCACACTCAATGCAACATAAGTCAGTACAACTTCAATGTCTGAGATTTAAATCTTTCATTATTTCAATACTTCGTATGTCCACCTTTCATTTTTATGACAGACTCAATCCTCCTCGGGATGGAGGATGCCAGTGTTGCACAGATCTCTGGAGAGATGTTCTGTCATTCTTCAAGGACCATTTTACAGCTGCTATTTGGCAGAGGGGTTGTGTTGTTCTACTTACCCCGAAGATGGTGAATACCCCAAAGATGTACTATGGATTCAAGTCAGGGGATATACTTAGTTGGCCAGGTCATTGTGTTAACTTAAGTCTTCTTTACAAACTCTTTTGGCTGTGTTTTGTGTTTGTGTGTCACTATCATGCTGGAATATTCCTCTTCTACCAAGCTTCTGGAGACTGGGAGGCATCTTGTCAGCCAGTATTCTGGTTTATCCACAGACATGTATGGTGTATATAAATATAACCTTCCCAACACCATTTGCATTCATGCAGCCCCATTTCATCACACTCCCACCTCCATGCTTCACTGTTGGTACTATGTGTTCACTGTGGTAGTCCTGGTCAAGCAAGTTTATCTTGGTTCCATTTGACCAAAGAATGTGCTCCCAATATGCATCAGGCTTCTTTTTATGTTCTTTAAGTTTAATCTTGCAATTTGGTGCCAAACAGTCAGCAAGGTGGACACAGTCCATAGACGTTGATGTTATGCAATGTCCTTCAAACTGTCTGAGCTGTCTCAGAAACTTCAATTTACATTGATAGCCACTGTGTCAAGTCTGAAGCACTTGCCCATCGGTTTTTCAGAGCTAGGTTGTACAAGCAGTGCATTGTCCATGGCATCATTCTGAGAGGACGGCCGCTGCGACTCTGATTCGTTTTTTTTAGTTGGTCACACATCTTCCTGTATCCCTTCAGATTCACAATCAGATTTTTCAATGTCTTTGGAAATTAATTTCCATATGGCGCAAATATGATGCATATATGCAGATAAACAAAGCACATATTTGTAAATCACAGGTATAGTCCATTTTGTTTTTAACATGTGTGTGTGATAGTGATCATCGGTATATTCACTTTTGATGCATTGAGTTTCTACTTTGAGGCCTGCATTTTGAAAAAAGTCTCTACTCTCCTTGTCACCTTAGAAAAAATGCAATTATTGAGAGGTGATACAACTTTGAATCATTTGATTACATGACATATGATATTGCACAGGAGTGTACTTCTGCTGTATACAGTTTTATCTACACTGTCTCTGGCTAGTGAAGCACGCTTGGAAAACCAAGTTCTTGACCGCAAACAGTATCAAAGTACATGCAAAAAGTGAAACCTGTCCGTTACGTGAACCCAGAGGCCAGGGTTAGGTGTGCCTAGGTATGTACACAGTGGAAACACACTGGTGTTGCTATTGACGCTGCTATTGATGTGCAATACTTCATTATTCTCCAGTGTGTGGTTTTTCCGGTCCTAAACGACACGTTACAGCCTTAGAACTGCCATGTAACAACTGGAGGGCCTCCTTGCCATTCTCTATCACTGCATATGCAAAACGGAACCAAAGTTCAAATTTTTCTTCATGAGTCTTCAAGGAAACACATGTCATTATCTTCATTCCTGCTGACCATATCCATACTGTATAAGCTCTCAGTTTCATATTCAGCAGTCACGGACTTGCCATATCTGGTCATTAATTCACTCACAGGCTGATAAATAGAAGGGGGCCGAGTGGCAGGCCTGGTGGTACTCAGAGGGCCACCCCAAAGTGGTGTGGAGAGGCAGGAATCTCATTATTCGTCCGCTACAGACACCAAATGATTTCATTTACAAATACTATGCACATTCATAAAGAGACAAGCGCTTTAATATTGAACACAATCAGATACGTTGGTGTCATAGCCATGTGGTTGTGATATCTGGTGCTTGGCTTCAAAGCCCTTTTTAAAACATCAGCATTTAGCACTGTCAGACATCTAAGCGTTGCTGATGAATAGAATTAATCTTCTTTTTTGTCTTCTGAATAACAGATTTGTACAGACGCGCCGTAATTAAGCACTGCAACAGCTGCAGCTGGTTAACCGACACCCGATCGGCGTTTGAATTGTATCTTAATCAGCAATTATTAAATCACAACACACCGAAATGGTGACAGGCAACAGTCACTGGTGTCTCACCGATAGGAGGAGGAGAAAAAAAAGAGATGAAGAAAAAAAGGGAGAGAAAGGGAAAGAAAGAGGAGTGACACGGAGTCGGAGAGATATTCACTCTCCGTGTCTATCCTGAGGCTTATCCCCTGCTCTCTCATGGCGTCTTACCATTTTAAACCTTATTTGGTTTGCAAAAGTGAGACTAAGCCCCTACTCCTCTTCTCTTGCTCATTCCGTCTTCCATTCTCCATTTTTTTTTCTCTCTCCCCCCCTTCCCCAATTCTCTCACTTCCTTTTGACCGTTTTTTTCTCTTTCTGCGGTGTCTAACCCGGAGATAAGGGTGTTGGAATAACTTTTGGGACGGTGGGCTTTGGGATCCAGGCAGGGTCACAGAGGGAAGGGTGGTGGGGGTCAGAGCTGAAGGACAGCCAGTGGTTTTTGGTGAAGCCGAGGAGGCTCTGGAGCTTCAAAGAGAAGCCAGGCAGGGCCCCAGAGTGTGGGGGTCCCCGTGGGGAGAGAGACAGACTCAGGGATGAGGTCCATCTCCGGCAGCACAGACAAACCCTCATCCTCCACCCCCACCCTCTACCCCCAAAAAATCCCGGAAGCGCAGGCAGGGAATCGGACGCCTTTTGGTCCCTGGTGACAGAAGGAGCCGTATCACTGCCCTCCCCGTTCCTTTACCTTCTTTCCTTGTCCTTGGGCTGAGGTGGAGAAGGACAAGCAGAGAGAGAGTGAAAAGTTCAGCATATGGTGAGGAGGAGTGTGTGTGTGTGTGTGTGTGTGTGTGTGTGTGTGTGTGTGTGAGGGAGAGTGGGGGGAGCTGATGGTGTTTTAAATGGCCTGTGCAAACATACTGAGCCGTGCTCAAACACGCGCCATCGACCACTCTTCATCTCCATCTTCTGCCTCTTTCTCTCTCTCTCTCTCTCTCCTTCTTTCTTTCTCTCGCTCTCTCTTGTGCTCTTTATCTTTGTCTCTTTCCTTCTCTCCCTTTCATTCTCTGTATCTCTTTCCCTCCACCTTTCTCTATCCCAATCTCTCGTTCTCTTTCTCTCTCTTTTTCTCTCCCACACTGTATCCTTCCCTCTCTCTCTCTCTCTCTCTCTCTCTCTTTCTTTCTCTCATTTGCTCTCTGTATCTCTCTTTTTTACTGACTGGATTAGCGGACACACATTACAGGAGTGTTTGCAGTGATTCTGTGATGTAGAAACAACAAAGCTTCACTAATGATGACAGTTCCTCCATAATATGGCACCGTCATAGCCTCTGTGACAGCAGATATGACTGACACAGTAAGAGACACCCAAGGCATTTTTGTCAGAGGCAATCACCAAGAGCAATGTTCTATCATTAATGAATGAAATGCTCAAACTATTACTTGATTATCCTTTATTGATCTGAACACTGTAATCAAATCTTAATGTATTTTTTTTTTTTACTAAATACCAAACAGGAATGACACCATGGCAATGATTACAGTACTTACTGTAAGGTAAAATTGCTTCAAAATTGATCAAATCAGTCCTAATCACACACCCACCTCCCATAACACACCTCACTGCTTGAGTCTGTATTACTACTTCATACTACGTCATTCAACATAATAGTGCAGTTTCATTGAGTTCAATTTCATAGTTAATTTTCATTTTAACTGCAGAACTACTTAACACTAACACACTAATTATCAGTGTGTAGCAGAACATTGATATACAAAGTCTTAATGTATGTAAGTAAGGTGTAGTATCAATGTGTTATTGCTATTTGACTCTCAAAACATTAAACTGGACATGAAAGCATAGCTTCACAGTAATAAAACCATAGTAATCTGAAGTTTGGCCATTTTTGTGTTTGCACTATCCAGGACTCTCTGTGGCGGCCATTTTGTTTGCATGTCTCTGTTTTGGTGGCGGCCTCTCCTCTGTTCCTCCACTGGTTCTCCCTCATGCGCCGGACTCCGCTGGTGAAGCGTGGAGGGCACACACACGTAATGGCCTCCATTCTCCCCCATTACTCTGCCGTATGCGAGCGCGGCACCGTGCTGTACGCCTTACGCTCCTGTGCATGGTAATTATTTTCCAGCCCAAAGGTTGCTGCAGGCAACGTCAGGCCTGGCGTCAGGGACCACTGCAATAGGTGTACACTGCATTATTTATTTGTATTGCAACCGACGCTGAGCGCAGGATCCCCACGTCTCTCACACCAACACCCACCCACCCACCCACACACACACACACACACACACACACACCACAGTATCCGGGGAGACCGGCCTGGTCACACACTCAATGTCACCTTAGGCATTCAGCAAGGCAGGGGCCTAGACCACCTGCTCCGCGGCAGGATAGTTCTGGGGAGAAAAAAAAAAGTCACAGGGCTCAAGGGCACCCCAGTGGCATTTCCTGAGAAGAAGAAGTCTGCCTGGGCAGTGATTTGAGGAGCGGTGATGGGTCTGCCTCCTCGGCGAGGATCAGGGGGATACAGCAGGAGGATGTACTTGTTTGTCAGTAGGGGAGAGTGGAGCATATTCCCACTGTCACTGCGGGGAGAGGGTCACACACACGCTGTTATGACCAGACAGCCCCTGATCTGGTGGCTCAGTCCAGCATGGCGCGGCGCGGTGTAGTGCGGTGTGGCGTGGTGTGGTGTGGTGTGGCAGCGCTGGATGTTTTGATGGAGGGTTAAACAGTGCAGAAGGGTCAGTGGTCTTACTAGCTGCCAGGGGACTGTGTGAGTGACTGCCATGGACTCCACTTCTCTTTTCTTCTACATCTCTCTCTCCTCTCCTCTACTCTTCTTTCCCCTTCTCTCTCCCTCTTATTTCTCCCCTCCTCTCCACTTCCTCCTCTCCCTCCACTCTCCTCCTCTTCTCTCTTCCGTCCATTTTGTTCCGGGCCATGCTGTAGTTCCCCCATGACCTGTCAGATCACGGACGTTGCCCCTGACTGAACCCCCCCCCTCTCGGCGCTCTGACAGCCAGACCACTGTCCCTGTCAGCCCTGCTCACTGTCCCCCTCGCACTGAGTGGATCCAACAGCCACAACATCAACAGCGTCGGCCTCGCTTCGACTCGCTGGCTCGCTCACACACTCGCTTGCGCTCTCGCATGAGACGTCCTCGCACACACACACACACACACACACACACAAACATGCCTGACATGACAGCCAGCAGCTGAAGCAGCAAACTCAGGTCAGGCCTATCCCTTCACCGTTCCCTAACCACAGAGCCTAGAAAAGCCAATCAACCAATCAACCAAACACACACACACACACACACACACACACACACACACACACACACACACATATATATATATCCACACACTGTCTGTCTATATATATATATCTATCTATCTATCTATCTATGTATGTATCTATGTATCTATCTATCTATCTATCTATCTATCTATCTATCTATCTATCTATCTATCTATCTATCTATTTATCAATCTATCTATCTATCTATCTATCTATCAATCTATCTATCTATGTCACTCTCTTACTCTCACCTGGGGTTGGGAGAGGGGACCTCTGGTTCGTTACTGGATCCCCTCTGGACCATAGACACAGAGAGAACAGATAGAGAGGGAGAGAAAAATATGTACATAGAGAGAGAGAGAGAAAGAGAAAATCTGTAAGGTGTAAGGAAGTGATGAAGAGAATAAGAGTGATGGAGAGATAGAAGGAGAGAGAGAGAGGGAGCAACATGTACTGAAAAAAGGAGAAAAAATGGTTGTCAAATTTACTAAACCACATTCCATTTGAATTACACAACATAGTCTTGCTTCTGTTGAAACCATGATCTAATAGTGTTGAACTAATGAGTTTGAACACAGTGTTCACCTTGTCTAGTTCAAGCATGTACGATGACAGAGCACATCACAATGAAGTTCGCAACAGGTGATAAATGATATCATGGAGAACCTTGCTGCCGCCAAATGTATTCCCACCAGCATTTGTAATTGAACATTGAAATAATCAAGCTTAGATATTACATTTTTATGTGTTTATTAATGTTGCTCTCAGATTTTAGGACGTGAGCTGTGCCTTGAAATGTTTTGCTTTGAAATGTGCCATACTTCATTCACACCATCAGCATGTCAGGCACTGATAATACTTATACACTGATTTTTAGTGGTTTACTTGCATTCGTGGCACCTACCTCATGTAACCTTCAAGAATATCATTGGAACGAATTAGGGTAAATTGTGTCTGTTTCCTTAGAGACCTTACGTAATACATTTAGTAAATTGAAAGAGTAAATACTGTGTTGATTTAACACATTTCATTCATGTGCAACCGATTACAATGAAGTAAATCCAATTAAATATTTGTTTCAGTGTAGAGAGAGAGGGACAGAGAAGCAGAGAAAGCAACAGAGAGATAAAGACAGGGAAAGAAAGAGAGACAGAGAGAGAGAGAGAGACAAGGAGAGAAACAGAGAGAGGCAGACAGAGAGAGAGACAGAGAGAAGGGCAGACAGAGAGAGAGAGCGAAAGAGAGACAGACAGAGAGAGGTAGAGAGAGGCAGAGAGAGGGGGGAGAGAGAGAGAGAGCGAGAGAGGGAGAGTCCTGGGGGCCGCTCTCATTGCCATGCTCATGTGAGAGGGACAGAGAGAGAGAGACTGAGAGAGGGAGAGAAAGAGAGGGATATAGAAGGAAACAGT
>NC_137917.1:16265257-16275257 GCF_963457725.1 Sprattus sprattus | reverse complement strand
TCTCTCTCTCTCAAATTCAATCTGAACTATAAAGTTGCTTTATTAACATGATTTTCTAGATACAGCGTTGCCAGAGCACAAAGTACAATAACACACTAATTTGTGATGAACACAATACGAAAATAGCAGGTTTATATAGCAATATGAAATGGAGAATGTCCCTCTCTCTCCTCTATCTTTCTTGCCTCGTATCTCTCCCTCGCTCATTTCTCTCTCAACCAGAATTGAAATTCAAAGTGGCTTTATTGCCATGACTTTTCACACAGTGTTGTCAAAGAGTGTTGACAGCCCCAGAGAGTGTTGTTGTAAAATGTTAACACATATGAACATAACACAGCTCTAATAAAAGTCAGCGACGACATTGATCGTTTCTCTTCCTCCAACTTGACCTCCTCTTTATTCCATCCTTCCTTAAATATCCCTTCTATTTCTTTTTTTTTCTCCAATGCATGTTTACTTTTTCTGTGGGACTCCTTGAAAGTCATTCCCTGTCACTCAGATTCCTCCCCTCTCCCCATTCCTATTTAAGTCTTTTATTTACCGCTAATTCTCTTTGGATTCCACTAATTCCTTCCGTGTCTATATGCAGAGACATGTCGAGGGAGTCCCAGAGAAGAGATGGTTTCTTTGGTCTGTAAGCGCTTTCTTTACTCTTCCCTTCCAAGCTAAAGATCCTACAGGCTCCCCCTTCACATAAGATTATTAGAGATGGCCGCTCCGAACTGAATGAAGTGTTCATGTAGTACTGTCGAGTTCTCAAAGCTATTCGATCATGTCTGTAGCTGTGCTATTCATTTACATTCTACGCAACCGTGAGGGGAGGTTTAATTGTCTTGGATAAACGTTAACAATGCAATTAACCATTTTCTATCGAATTAATGTGATTCGGATGATTTTGCCTAACCCCCAACAAACGATAGAGCAATGAAATATCTTTACCTTTTTTCTGCCTTTCTTCCTTCCTCCCTTCCTTCATTTCGTCATGTATTAGCCCCACCCTTTGACAGAAATGTGAAGGAAGCGTGGTCGGATTGCAATGAGGATGGTGGAATCTCATTTATGAAAGGGACATAAATGATCAATGAGATGTGCTTAAAGACATGACTCACGTATTAAGCACCCCGGTGTGGAGAGGTTTCATGGTGCGGAGTTTAAAACTTTATGAACTGTTTATTTTTTGAATTTTCCACATAATATTTTCAGGCCGCAGTATCAGCTGACACAGGGGTTCCGATGCATGTTCATAATTCAGGAGAGGATAATAGTTAATGCCTAAGAACAATTCACTAAATCAACGAACCATGAATCATCTTCTTTCCTCTATCTTTCAACCACCCTTCCTCTCTTCCTCTTTCTTTCTTTCTTTCTTTCTAGACATTTTCAAGTTTGTTTTTACAATACATTTTAAATTTCAAACCTGAGTAGCATCTTGTGAGTGTGTTTTGTGTGGATGTGTAAGTGTATGAGTGAATGGTACAGTAAGAGTACAATGTGTGTATGTGTGTGTGTGTGTGTGTGTGTGTGTGTGTGTGTGTGTGTGTGTGTGTGTGTGTGTGTGTGTGTTTGAAGACATACCTATGTGTTAATTTGTGTGTGTGCAAACTCTGTGTGTATGTGTGCATGCGTATATATGTATGTGTGTGTGTGTGTGCGTGTGTGTGTGTGTGTGTGTGTGGCCTTGTCTATATGTCCATGTTTACATCTCTGTCCATACATGAGTGCGTTTGAGCCTGAGCCTCTGGACTCTGTCCTCCACCCATGCTGCAGTGCAATGCAGAGCAGAGCAGGAGCTTTTAATGCATTACATGTTCATGGCCCGGGCAGACCAGGGAGGCAGGCAGGATCAATACTATTGACCTGTTTACCTTAGTGTGGAGCAGCCTGGCCTGCCTCTGGTTTACCACTAGAAAATGTAAGCCAGACTATTAGTAATACTTTGGTTTGGGCTTCTTAGCCACTGACCACCCAGCACAAGGCCCCTGTCTGTATGCTCGGGTAAATGCACACACACACACACACACACACACACACACACACACACCACACACACACACACACACGCACACACACACACACACACACACACACACACACACACAAACACACACACATACACACACACACACACACACACAGACACAGGACATTGCAGAGAGGCTGATTTACCCACAATCCTTGGTTTTATACCCTCTAGGTTTACAGAGTTTGCCTGCGGAAGCTGATGTGTCCACTCAACCCTATCGAGCTGCAGGGCATTGTGGTCCGGCCTCCCCCTCTGGAAACCTCCGCCGGCGGGCGCGTTCTGAGGCTCCCCTGTACACCCCCCCCCCCCCTCTTTCTGATCAAACCGTAGTTGCTCTAAATGCTTATTTTATTTCTTTTTTTCTTTTTCCTCCCCTCTCAGGCCAGACCAGACCTCCTCACCGCCTTTGCCGTTTGCTTGTTTGTTCATTGATTTTTTTTATTCCCCCCTCTCTCCCCCCCACCATCACACACACACACACACACACACGCACGCAAACACACACTCGCACACACACACGCTCGCACACACACACACACACACACACACACACACACACACACACACACACACACACACACATGCACACACACACACACACACACACACCACCCCCTCAGGCCACACAGGTCCTACTCCTCCTTCTCCTCCTCCATCTCTCCTCCTCCTCTTCCGACCCTCTTCTCCTCTCTTCTCTTCCCTTCTCCCCTCTCTGATCCACAATTCATTCATTTTCTTTCTTTCCTCTATCAGTTTCCCTTTCCCCTGTTTCTTGTTTTTATTTTTCTTATTTTGTGTGTGTGTGTGTGTGTGTGTGTGTGTTGAGGGGGGTAACAGAGGACCCAGAAGTGGGCAGGTGGACGTGATTGACACCTTGAGGTCCTGGAGGAGGGTCCCCCCTCTTCTGCTTCTCCAACCCTGACGGTGGTGCCCCTGAGCGGGTCCACGGGAGCCATAGGCTGGGCTGGGTGGGCAGCAAGGTGGGGCTGAAGCAGCCTTGTTTATCTGCAATGCAAAATTGGAAAACATTCCAGACGGTTTGGATGAATAAAGTCCATTTGGACCCCCTTCACTTATGAATACAGGAAGGAGAGGCTTAAGGTGAGTATCCATGGGGTCAGATCACCTCCCTAACCACAACACACACCTCTCCTCCTGTCCACTTGTCCTCTTCTTTATGCTGTCAGTCATCCCTTCTTCTCTTTTCCGGTCCTTTTCCCCTCTCTGCACTTCCTCCATCTTCTCTGTTGACTGTTAGCGCGTGCTCATTAGGATGCATAGTAAACACTCTGCCCAGAGAGGCTAGGGGCACGACTGGTGTAATGGGTACCGCAGAAACGGCACCAAGCTGACAGATAGTATCCTTAAGTGTAGGAAAAGAATTGAAGAAGCAGGGAGACCGCGTCTCAACTTTTGCGTTCTCCACAGTTTTACCAGTCAACCGTTTGCCACAGACGTTTTTAGAGATCACTCCATGTCTCCACCTTGCTGGCCTGGAGCAAGTTTATTTTCCTTTGAAATAAAATACCTTCATAAAATCAATGAAAACAGTGTTATCAGAATAAAACACAATTACGAAAAAACGCAAAGATTACACTTTTGTGGACGTCACACTGGCACAGCACCCAGATACCAGCATGTCTGCCTCTCGCAGGTCACACACAAGATGGCCTGTCACGGAAGAAGAGGCAGGTCACCAATTTAACTCAGTAGGGCGACTGGATTAGCTATCAGTAGAGTATGAGTCAATCCAAAGTTAGTCTAAGACTAAAACTAAATCAAGACTAAGCAGGCCGAGGGGCGGGTTTTATCACTGATTAATAGGCACGTGCCACTCTTCTGGTGGCCCCCGTAGGTAAAAGGGCCGTCCTGTTGACTCCCTACTAACAACAGGGTTAGTGTGTGTGTGTGTGCGTGCGTGCGTGTGTGTGTGTGTGTGTGTGTGTGTGTGTGTGTGTGTGTGTGTGTGTGTGTGTGTGTGTGTGTGTGTGTGTGTGTGTGTGTGTGTGTGTGTGTGTAGGATGTGTGTGTGTGTGCGTGTGTGTATGTACGGCATGCATATATGCATTTGTGTATGCACGTGTCTGAGCAGGGAGGGTGGGTATTTGTCTCTGTTTACTTATGCATTCCCTTCAAACCTGGGAGCAGACTAGGGAGTATGACTCAGGACAGGGATCTAGAACGAGCTCCTCTTCACATACACACACACACACACACACACACAGAAACACTCGTACACACACACACCTTGTATGATTGCATTTGTCTTTACTCACACAAACACACATAACAATTCAGCCTGTGCATCAACACATGGCTATTCATGGTAAATATGCAAGTGTTATCACTGTCTAATTCCCCTTGGATTCAAATGAAGGTGCCGTGCTTTATAGCCATGAACTTAGCCAATACACACATGATGGCACCAACACACATACGCATACACAAATATACGCATACATAAACCCATAAACACACATATGTACACACACACACACACACACACACACACACACACACACACACACACACACACACACACACACACACAGTCCCAGTCCTTTTCTGAGGTCACAACCAACATTCATCTTACTATTTCATTCGGGAAGAGCGTGGCCTTGCCTGGCCTTGGACACACACTCCTCCCTTCATGCTTGGACTGCACGACACACACTCCTGTCTTCATGCTTGGACTGCACGACACACACTCTTGTCTTCATGCATTGACTGCATGACACACACTCCTGTCTTCATGCTTGGCATCCCTGATGGCGTTACTCTGTGCCTTGCCACATCATCGGCAGGCATGACCCACGCATGACGCCAACGGCGCACCCTAAAAGGGGGGCCAAACCATTCAGCACCGCAAAGACTTTTTTTGAAAGCCTTTACAAAACAGAGCAAGAAAAAAAACAAAAAACAGAAGGTTAAAAATCTGTCCAGGTCTGGGGAAGCATAGAGGTGGAATCAGCTAGAGTAATGGAGGGTCCATTAAACGGGAAAACCACAATGGTTGGGTCGGAGCACCGGGTTCTCGTTGACTGTCCATTACCATATGTTTGTCTATGCGGTGCAAGAGCAGGGGCGAGTGGACGGAGGCCCTCAAATGAAGGCTGTGACCTTGAATGGGCCTGCGTTCACTTCATTAGGAGCCAGCTACTTATCCACAATAACGCTGCCAAAAGACAGGGAGAGGGAGAGAGAGAGAGAGGGAGAGAGATAGAGAGAGAGATAGAGAGAGAGAGGGAGAGAGGGAGAGGGAGAGAGAGTGAGAGAGAGAGAGATGGGGAGAGGGAGAGAGAGAGAGAGAAAAAGAGGGAGGGAGCATAGTAGCAACGAAAGTAGAGTAAAAAAAATGAAGTAGTCATCTTTGTAATTGCACCCCCACTACAATCATTTTAGTATCTCACAGTAGTAAGCACACACAAACACACATACACACACACACACACACACACACACACACACACACACACACACACACACACACACACACACACACACACACTCCTTAGCCTTGCATCCTCAAACTAGGAATAATGCCAAGTTAACCACCTCATGGAAAACGACCCCATGTACTTTACAGTATATGCATAGCCAAGATCAAAACAGTGTGTGTGTGTGTGTGTGTGTTCATGAGTGGGTGTATGCGGAGAGGGGTGGGGGGGTGGGGGCTGGTGGGGGGTCTGGTGGAGGTAAATAAATGAATAAATCAGAAAAAAGAGCAGAGAGGAGAGACAGTGTTTGGTCGATAGTGTCAAAAGCGGATGACAGATCTAAAAGAATGAATATTGATCGCTCGGGGGCTCATTGCTGGGGCGACCTGTGGGAGGTCAGAGTGTGTAATTAGAGGACTGGTGGAGCGCCGATGCATCCCCTAAAAGAGTGTGTGTGTGCGTGTGTGTGTACATACGAGTGTGCAGGTTGTAATTAGAACAGCTGGACACTCATTGGCCCATACCCAGGAAAAAGGGAATCTGTGTGTATGTGTGCGTTTGTATGTGTGTGTTTGTGCGTTTTTATATGTGTGTGTGTGTGTGTGTGTGTGTGTGTGTGTGTGTGTGTGTGTGTGTGTGTGTGTGCAGTTCGTAATTAGAACAGGTGGACAGGCATTGGCTCCTTTCCAATAAAACTAAACGTGTGAAAGAGTGTGTGTGTGCATGCATAGGTGTGTATATGTGGCTCTGTGCGCTCATGCTTCTGTCTGGTTCTGTATGTGTGTTTGTTTGTGAAATTTTACAGTTATAAATCATCTGCTCCTTCTTATTATAAAGAACTGTGTGGCTGACAATGAATTTGAATTTAAAATTCTATGAAATCATAAGAATCTATAAGAAGTGGAGAAAACCGGATGTCTGGTCTGCCTTGATGGCTATATCAGATTGGAGACAGCAGAAGCCAGTGATCCAGCATGGAGTCTGTGGCCCCAATGGTGTTGGACTGAGTGCCTTTGAATCAGCGTGAATGGGCATGTTTATGGGAGAAAGCTCCCACTCCTGATACTACTGACTGCTCTGTAATAAAGCGTTGTCCTGGGCGTTATCCTGGGAGAGGCCATGTCTGATTTAGTGCTCTTTGACCCCTGACCCCTAATGGGCACAAGTACCCAGCCCCCAGCTGTGTCTTTCTCTCTCTATCTCTCCCTCTCACTCTTTCTCTCACTTGTGGCCCCTCTTTTCCTTTTTATTTATCATTCTCTGTCCTCCGTCCCCCTCCCTCTGTCCCCCTCCCCCTCGCTCTCTCTCTCTCTCTCACTTTCTCTCTCTCTCTCTCTCCCTCTGTACGTCTGTCACACAAACACATCTTACGGCCTTGAGGAGTGTCACAGTAACACAGGGAGACAGATGCACTCTAAGCTGGGGTTTCAAATACACAAAGGTATGCTTATACATCACATACACACTCACAGACAGAGACACACAGACACACACACAGACACACAGACACACACACACAGACACACACACACACACACTCACACACACACACACTCTGACACACACACTGGCACACACACTGGCACACTGGCACACACACACACAAAAACACACTGATACACACACACACACACTCACACACACACACACACACACACTCACACACACACACACACACACACACACACACACACACACACACACACACACACACACACACACACATACACACACACACACACACACACACACACACACACACACACACACACACACACACACACACACACACACACACACACATACCCACACACACACACCCACACACACACACTGACACACACACACACACCAGTGTCGTTGTCCCCCAGTCCCCGCCCCAGGGACATCTCATGGTAACATGAACTCAGGATGAACCCCCTCCAAACATAAATAACATCTCTCCTCTCTCCTCCCTCGTTCGCTCTCCTCCTTCCATCTCCCTCACTCCCTTTATCCATCCCTGTGGTCGCTTTGCACCCTTGTTTTATTGCTATGCAAGAGACAGTCATAAACAAGTGTACTTGCAGTCACACATCAGGTGGCACACTCATACACTCACACACACACACACACACAGAACACAGCACATACATGCACACACCAACAGATACGTGTACACACACACACACACACAAACACACACAGACACTTCAGACACTCTGAAGCTCAGACAAAAAGGATCAGATGAGAAAGACAGAGCACATACTATACACTACACTACTTTTCTCTCTCTCCCTCACCCCTTCTCTCTTTAAGGGACAACTTGTGTCAACAGCATCTCCCAGACACTGTCATTATTGACCTCTGTCTAAGGATAAAGCCCCTTTCCCAATGTATCCCTTTATGCGGTCCTTAGATACCCCCACCCTCGCCCCTACCACCCTTGTAACCCCCCCCCCACCCTCAACCCATCGCGCTAAGACTTCCTGTTAGCACACAATGCATTTATTGATAGGCAGTTCCCATTAGCACTGTTTACCTGTCAGCTCGGCCTGCTCTAATGAGCGAAGCTTGGATAGGAATAATGAGCAGAGCCGATAACGACTAATGGGTGTTTACAGCCAATGCTGTCGCTAATGCTAACGTTAACACCACCACCACCACCACCACCACCACCACCGCAGAAGCCACCACTGTTACTACCACAGCCTCTGTCACTGTCACTGTCTCAGGCACAGTCGCTGCCACTGCCCAGATAGGAGCTAGGTCAGAGCACCTCGAGCAGCAGTCTCTACCGTCACTAAATGATAGAGAGACTGCCATTGTCAACACTACTTTTTTTAGGTACAATGCTTTTGGGAAACACACACCATGACCAGGTCTGGGCTCAGTTCAGTGTCAGAATAAGCTGCTCTCCAGGCGTCCTCAGTTCCTGAGTAATGGCAGCCGACTCGTTTGGTTTCCTTGTCAGGCCTTGAATTGAGTGAACAGTTCCCTCATCAGGGGGAGAGTGATGAGAGAGGTGCTCGCTTTGGAGATCAACGCCCTTATCAATTATCAGAATGAGAGAGTACAGTAATTGAATTACTGAGACTGAAGTGGGTCCCTTTGAGCTGGGCCTGGAAGAGGCATGTCTGTTCTCTGTTGCCTGTTTGTAACTGAAGATATGTATCCTGTGAAATGTTCCGTGAGGTTCTGTTGATCATTGTGTATCTGTTGTGGGAAATGTGGCAGTCTGGAAAAATACCACATCAATCAAATTTAATTTAATTTACCCTTATTGATGTATGATGGGGAGTTTAAAGAACTGATAGCTAGAGAGAGAGAAAGAGAAAGACTGTGTGACTGCTCTGTGTGTCTGTTTGAATGTGTGCGTGTGTGTGTGTGTGTGTGTGTGTGTGTGCGAGTGTGTGTGTGTATGTTTTTGTGTATGTGTGTTTGTGTGATGGTGTGTTTGTGTGTGTGTGTGTGTGTGTGTGTGTATGTATGTGTATGTGTGCGTGAGCAGAAAATAAAGGTCCTACTAGAAACTGATCTTTATTCCTCCACAGCAATATAAACCTAGGAGGCAATCAATGTGTGCTATTATTAAATTATTACAGAAATCTTATGAGGCAAGGATTAACCATGAAGAGATTTATTTGTTTATTGGGTTCACCAATTGGAAGAGACCCCTGTATCGACATAGACCATACCCTCCATCCCTCTCTTTCCCCCTCCATTTCTTTCTTTTTCTTCCTCCCTCCCTCCTTTCCTGTCTCCATCCCCCCCCACTTTCTCCCTGGGAACACACAGATTTATGCTTAAAAGCCACAGCCAATCAATAATAAGTTCCACACACTGCTGCCAGCCAATACACACACAAACAAACACACACACACACACACACACACACACACACACACACACACCCACATAGAGAGGTGTGTTTGCCCTGAGACTAAGATCACGGCCAAGGTCTCTCAAAGGCGGCAAACACCAAGACCAGTGTTATGCTCAAGAGAGCCTTATTTCGACCGGTTAACTGTCAACGGCACATTTGCCTAAGTCTAGATTGAAATCTGCCCCTGCAACACTGCCTAAGAATATCATATGTACCGGTTAAAAACTATAAATATAATGTCCTATATATACACCTCTTTAGCTTCACAGGATCTTTCAGAGAAGTACCCTCGGAGTCTGTGATTCTCACAGGTTCTTTATTGGCCACCATCAGCTCCAGTCCAAGTTGCCACCTGCAGCCACAAAACATTCCAGACAACAATTAACCCTTCAATGTCTTCAATGCTTTTGATGCTCAAAACATTGTCCTTAATGTAACAATCTGACCCAAATCAGGATTGAGATTGGAATTAGGATTAGAATATAAGGCTGAATCCATCCAGCATGAGTTGCTACCTGGCCTTCCTCTGCCCTGCATGTTCAGGCTCCACAGCAGCATCTCCCTGGGATCCCGAGCCTGGTGCTCACTCACTGAGCTCTGTCCCACTAATTAGAAAAAGATGAGAAAGATAAAGAAGACTTGTTGGTTGAACGGAGGGGGAGTCATGAGGCACAA
>NC_137917.1:16247757-16257757 GCF_963457725.1 Sprattus sprattus | reverse complement strand
GTGTGAGTTTGTGTGTGTGTGTGTGTGTGTGTGTGTGTGTCTGTCAGTGAGTTTGTGTGTGTGTGTGTGTGTCTGTGAGTTAGTGTGTCTGTGAGTTTGTGTGTGTGTGTGTGTGTGTGTCTGTGAGTTTGTGTGAGTGTGTGTGTGTGTGAGTGTGTGTGTGTGTGTCTGTGTGTGTGTGTGTGTGTGTGTTTGTGTGTGTGTGTGTGTGTGTGTGTGTGTGTGTGTGTGTGTGTGTGTGTGTGTGTGTGTGTGTGTGTGTGTGTGTGTGTGTGTGTGTGTGTGTGCTCTCAGATAGAAGCCATAGCATTCTCCTCCCCATTTTGCTTTTGTTCTTGTCTTTGAGCCCTTGGCCTGAGGACTGCACACTTGTGCACGCTTCTGATTCTCCAGTCAATACCTATTGAGCCACTGATGAAAGGAAAATGACACTTACTTCATAACTTCCACAGCTGATCAATACCACCTGCTACGTCCAATTCCAGTCTGCCACCCCCCCACCACCACCACCACCACCAAACACACGTATGCACACACACACACACACACACACACACACACACACACACACACACACACACACACACTTAGACATACAGAGACACAGAACAATACCCACACTCACTCAACAACATTATATATATACACACACAAACAATTATGCAAAGGCACGCTTGCAAACACACACACACACAGGTCCAGCAAAGGTCTACACACACTGTACATACAAGTGCCAAGTCAGGGGAAAAACACAATGCAGACGATTCCCAAGAGGTAGCAAATAGGATATGCCCGTGTGTACGCTTTTATTTATTTACAGTAAACACAGAAAGACCACAAACATAAATGTCTTTCTTGTTTTTTCTGGTGTTTCACTGAGGGCGTATGTGTGCTGCTCTACGGTGAGGAGGGTGAGATTGGTGAGATTATGGGTGACTTTTCTCAGCTTTCAATGTTTAGTTTAGACAGGTGTCGTGTTGAGTTGAAATGCCTGTTTTTTTATATGGAGGAAATACTAGTCTGTTTTTTGTCTTTTTAAAGACCTTACTGGTGGAAAGGTTGGAATTTGCATCCACAGGCATGGGTGGCACGTTTCACGTTCTTTGAGTGTGTGTGTGTGTGAGAAAGAGATGTGTGTGTGTATAGATTGTGTGTGTGTGTGTGTGTGGGGGGGGGGGGGGGGGGGGGTTGGAGTGTGTCTGTCTGTGTGTGTGTGTGTGTGTGTGTGTCTCTTAGAGGGAGAACGAGACAGGGGACAGAAGGTATGAAGCCTATGAGACTGTGGTATATGTGGATGGACACCCAAAGAAACAAACTAAGTGGACACACAAATGCCCAGTTAGGTGGGGCAAGAGCAAAATGATAATTTTTAATCTTTCTCACTTTCTCTCTCTCCGTCTCTCTCTCTCTCTCTCTCTCTCTCTCATTATGAAACATGGAACTGACATAAAATAAAACCATTTCATTGTAGAAACGGCTTACCAGTGGCCGAAAATACTCTCTCTTTCCCTCTTCTTCTCTCTATTTTAGTTCTGTCCCTCCCTCTCCCTCTCTCTTTCTCTCTCCTTCTCTCTCTGTCTCTCTCTCTCTCTGTCTCTCTGTCCCTCCCTGTCCCTCTCTCCTCCTTCTCCGTCCTCACCGTTCAAAGCCACGCTGCCTGCTTATTTATGTGCAAATTTGCTCTCAGGCCGTGTGAGGGTGGTGTGCATGCTGAAGCCCGTCTCGCAGGGCTTTAGCAGATTATCCCCCCCCCCCCACCCCCCGCCCCTCAATGCCCCCCACCACCCCCCCACGCCTCCCTTTGGTCCCCGCCGCCCTCGGCCCAGCTGCCCCGACCTTTTGTCATTGAGACTTTCTCTTCTCTCCTTGGTGTCTTTCTTTTCGCTCGTTTGCCCTCTCTTTCTCAGCCTCTTTTTTTTTCTCTCTCTCCCAGTCCCCCCCCCCCCCCCCTCTGTATCTCTCTCTCTTTTTCCTGCTACCCACACACTCCGTGTCCTCCTCCCTAGACGCCATTGCTAGCTGGCCTAGCCCCCCCCCCCCCCCCCCCCGCCCCCCCCAAAGGGCTATTATATCACTCTCCTCATGAACAAAGAGCCCTGGAGAGACAGAAAGTGAGGAAATGAGAAAGAGAGAGAGAGAAAGAAAAAGAGAGAGAGAGGGGGCAGAAACTCAGCTCTCTCTCTCTCTCTCTCTCTCTCTCTCTCTCTCTCTCTCTCTCTCTCCCTCCCTCCTAATCGATGAGAGTTGCCCACGTGAAGCTCAAGGCTAATCAATACATTCTTTTTTTTCCTGCTGCTTTTTCCCCCTCCAGTCTTTCTTATTCTTTTTTTCCAAGCGTACATTTTTACTGCTGACTCTGAGAAAATGTGGTAGTGGTGTTGAATTAGGGGGGGGGGGGGGGGGGGTCGGTGGTCGTCTCTGATCACTTCTCCCATGGGGAGGCAGAGAGACAGCGTGTTGGTGTTTGTGTGTGTCTGTGTGTGTGTGTGTGTGTGTCAATGTACACGTGTGTTTGGGTGTCAAAGTTCATGCAGAAGATGGTTTACTGAAAACAGTTGAGCTGACATATCATAAAATCAACCACATGACGCGCTCGCTTTCTCAAAGCCTACCAGACACTCTTTCCACCTCTCTACATCCCCCCCTCTCCCTCTCTCTCTCTCTCTCTTTCTATCTCTCTCTTTCAGTCAGGCCGCTGGGTAAACAGTGGACGTGGAGTTGACTCGCCGCACGGACACACACTGGGATTTAGAAAGCTGTGTGAGCTAAGCCACCTCATCTTATTCTCCTCCATCTCCTCTCCTCTCCTCTCCTCTCCTCCCTCGCCCACTGTTCCCTTCATCCCCTCCCTTCTTTTTATTTCTTCGCAGGAGAAGAAAGGATGAGTTTCCTTAGCAGACTGGCCTCCGTCCTCGTCTCCTGCTGGTGTGCGTTACAGCCGGCACAGACACACAGACACACACACACACACACACACACACACACACACACACACACACACACACACACACACATAAACACACACATCATTGATAGCAGAAAAGTGGATGATTAATTGACAATTAAAAGAGACTGTGTAAAGGTGTTGTGTGTGTGTGTGTGTGTGTGTGTGAGTGTGTTCTTGTTTATAGACATATGTCAGCAGAATGGATGTATAACAACAAGGCTTATGCTGTTCATCCAGACTTTTCCATATGGCCCTGAACACACACACTCACACACACACACGCTCACAAACACACACTCACACACACACACACACACACACACACACACACACGCACTGACCTGGATTTCTTGTCCTGTCTCCGTGTACTTCTCCAGCTGACAGGACCCCCCTCATAGATGCTATGGTTGGGGGGGGGGGGGGGGGGGGGGGGGGGGGTCCACTGTCTTTTTGTTCCCATCCTGTCTTACACTCTTCCCCATCATTCTCTCTTTCTTTCTCTCTTTCTTTCCAAGCCCCCTTCAGCTGCCATGACAGTGGGCAGATTAAGATGCAGACAATAGCAAAGCAATACCAGAGTAGGGAGAATATAATGTTGTGTGATGACGACACAATCGTTTGCAAAGTTTGCCAAAAGAGTAAATCTATCAAAAAAAACCTGAAAAAATTAACTTTATATGAACTGTATATCACCCATCTTTCACAAGTACTCTACTCTACTCTATTCCACTGTACTTTACTCTACTGTACTGTACTGCACTCTCATCTACTTAACTCTACGCTAATCTACTCTGTTTTACTCTACTCTTCTCTTCTTTACTCTATTATGACTGTACTCTCCCAGCACGCTTCTCTACTGTATTCTACTCTACTCCAATCTAATCTATTATAATCTGTTGCACTGCTGTTCTCTCTGTATTACTCTCTACTTCTCACTCACTCTCGCTCAGTTGATCAGACAGAGATGAACAGTTGCCAGTTTCTCTGAGGTGTGTGCCATCAGTATGTGCCTTGTGTGTGTGTTTGTGTGTGTGTGTGTGTGTGTGTGTGTGTGTGTGTGTGTGTGTGTGTGTGCATTAGTAATTGTGTTCTGTGTGTGTGGTAATTAGGTTTTTTAGCTGGGAGCTTCCCCTCGTAATTTGTCGGGCACACAGCCCTGGCATCTTTATTGGTTGTCTAACAAGGCTCCCTGTGTAAATACCGTGCTAATGAAACAGCAATTAACCTTGCAAATAAGTATAAATGACTGTCCAGGCAGATGGGGTATTGACAAGGGCTCCATCAGGCTGGTGAGGAGATCAGCCAAGGAGACGGAGGAGGTGGGGAGCGAGGGATGAGAGGAGGAGCGCAGGGTGATGGCCTTGTTGTTGTGTCTGAGCCAGGGCCATTGTTTTGATGGCTGTTAACCTTTGACCTCCAGTGGTTGAACGTGTGAAAGAATGAGAGAGATGTTTGGGGTGGATGATGGTTGCAGGTACTACCCAGAGTTTGGGGAGGGGGAAGGGTTGAAATTAAGAAGTGGTAAAGAAGAAGTGGAAGAGAGGGCCTCATCTCTGAGAAAGAAAGAGAGAGAGAGGGATGGAGTGTGTGTGTATGTGTTGGGGGGGCAGCACCAGACAAAGAGATCTACTAGTTCTCGGCCCCCACCTCTTGCTTATCCAGATTAGGCTGTGACCCCCATCCCTCTCCAGCCACTATGAATACACACACTCCTCCTAGCCTCCCCCTTCCCTTCTGTTTGTCTGTCTATCCCAATCACGCACACACATTCACACGCACAAAGACAAAGGCAAGCACATGAATGGACACACACACTAACACACACACACACACACGCACACACACACACACACACACACACACACACACACACACACACACACACAGGCACAGACAGACATATGCATGTATGCACACACACATACACACACTCACACACACACACACACACACACACCAGGCACACAGCATGAGTGCATAGGTCTTCAGATATGAGATTATTATAACAGAAGTGGAATGCTTTTCACAAGGTATGCCTTTACCAAGCCACAAATTCAGATTCCCAGAACTGGCCCTTTTTTTAAAATGTGGGAGAAACCGCCTGAGAAAAAAAAATGGAATTTTCAAAATGCTCAGGACATACCTGCACATATAGGCCTGGTTCAGGTTTGGCTCTCAGGGAGAAGAAAGAGAGATAGAGACAGAGAGACAGAGAGAGATTTGAATGGTCTGTTTTCCTCTCTGACACATTTTTTTGCATATACCTTTTCTATTCACAAGCATTGTTATGGCCATGCCTAATACATCTAATAAGGTTTATTTGAATTTCATCCAGATAGAGCCGCGGTGAAAGAGAACAGCAGAGATGCCACCTCTGGGGAAAGATGGCGTGTTCGTCTCCCCGCCAAGATGTGTGTTTGCCTTCACAGCTTTGCCTCCTGCTGCTCCTGTAAGTTAAGCTATTCCTGCAAGAGCTACAACCTGATCCATATCATTTAGATTGACACTCATTAGAGGCACCTCAAAACTAGTGGAAAATCAATGGACTTCCACAAGACCACAGTGCATTTGGTTAAAAAAATGTGAGGGACTGGAGAGCATCCAAATGCCACACAGACAGCTGGAGAATCTTCTCAGGCCAGGGTTAACACACAAGCAGGTTGGCAGAGACCAATGAGCCCATGGACAGCTGGAGACACTACTCAGGCTAGGGTTAACACACAGGTAGGTTAGCAGAAACCACTGTGAAAGCCATCAAAATGGCACATGGACCACTGTAGAAGTCACTCAGACTCAAGGGGATGCAGGGAAGAGCTAATTTAATTCGATGTTATTTACACAGCACCAGTAACATTAGAAAATGTCTCTAGGCACTTTACAAAGCCCAGAGCAAACAGTGGTGAGGCTAGGTGAGAACCGCTAGAAAACTCCTCTCGTGCAGCCAGACACGCAAAGCAGCACACGTTAAAATACAACAACAAACTGTGCACTAAATGTGCGTTTGAATGATTAGACGGCATTAATGGCATTTGAAAATGTAGCCAAATACCTTGTGATGGAAGGGCTTAGAGAAGGTTTGAAACTGTTTGGCTAATAGCACTGGGACCTGTGGGAGCTAAGGATGTATAAGAGAGGAAGATCCGGAGGATGTCGTCTTCATTTCAAGTCATGCCTGGCCCCATGAAGACTACAGTAAATGGAGTGGGTGGGTACAGGCCAGGGGAGAGTAACTGAGCCCAGATCCATGCTCTGTTTTATGAGTATTGCCAAAAAGAATGGGTGCAGGACAGGGGAGAGTAACCAAGCCCAGATCCATGCTCTGTCTGAGGGGGCAAGCAAGCTGGAGGGCAGAGGGCCTTGCCCGGGTTAAATGGATTTAGCTGTAGTGATTTAACCTCTCGGACCACAGGGAGGGTGAAGAGGGAATACTACTGATGGGCTGAGGGATGAAGTGATGTGATAGGGTTGGACGGAGAAATGGATAGAGGGGGTTTTGACTGAAAGAGAGAAAGAAGGGGAAAGGAGGACATACAAGCAAAGGGGATGGGAGAAAGAAGATGCTAAGTTGGGGTGAAGTTAATGGGTGTATGTGTGTGTGTGTTTGAGCATGTGAGTGTGCATTGTGTGTACATGTATGTTTGTCTCTGTGTGTGTATGCTTACATGCGTACATGTGTATGCCTGTGTTTGTTAGTGTGTGTGTGTTTTTGTGTGTGTGTGTGTGTGTGTGTGTGTGTGTGTGTGTGTGTGTGTGTGTGAGTGTGTGTGTGTGTGTGTGTGTGTGTGTGTGTGTGTGTGTCGGGCTGAGTGTAGCATGGCCATGCATGTTAAATGACGCAGAAGGAGGGGCGCAGGACCCTGTCAGGGCAGAGGAATGTGTTTTGGTCATGCGAGCGGATGGACATGGCACAGGCCTGTGCCTCCCGGAGAGACCCATCAGGACACATGATCACACACACACACTTTCTCTCTCTCTCTCTCCCTTTTTTTCTCTCTCTCTCTCTCTCTCTCTCTCTCTCTCTTTCTCTCTCACTCACTCAGAGACACACACACACACACACACACACACACACACACACACACACACACACACACACAGTCTCTCTGTCTCTCTCTCTAACACAAACACACACACTCACACTGGCAGGAAAAGGACTCTGGACATTTCTTTGATTGACAGTCCTCCTCTGTCTTTTTTCTACATTAGCATGACCATAACTGTCCTATTTCTATTGCTGTTACCAGACACTCTATACAAGATACAGCAGAAGCGAAAGGAAGGAGTGGAAACAATAAAAATAATAAATACATACAAATGTGTGCAGCGAGAGAATCTTGTGAGCACCTTCCTCATTTTCTCCAGTGAGGTATGAAAGCCTCTCCTCACTGCTCGCTAAAAAGGATCTTTGGGAGGACCTCACCTATTTATTTTGAGTAGTTTTGCCTAATGTGTCAGAAAGTGCAGCTCTGTCTCTACTGTTCTTTGCTCTCAGTGTGGGCACTGTCTGTTATTTTTGGGCAGCCAAGTTGGTCTATGCCCACCCACCTCTATGACCAGCCTGTGCTTGCTGAGTCTGTACTTTGTTAACATAGTTCTCCGATTTTCGTCTGTGATAAGGGTCAAAAAGGAGGCTGAAGTATCATTTCTGTTTAGGGCCAAATAGAATTGCATTTTACTTTGTATTTTTGTTTGTGTTTTTCAATGGTTTATGTCATTTTTCTTGATTGTTTGTGGTTAATTTGGTTTATCCTTGGTTTATCTCTCTTTCTCTCTATCGCTCTCTGCACAACTCAATTAGACTGGCACAGCTATAAAACATGTAATGTTTCCACCATACAAATCTTTTTCTCATTGTCATGGTGGATGAAACACTAATGAACTCATAATCCTGTTCACATTTCATGCACATACATGCATGAAAACAATGCTAGATTAGTGTTAGCATCACAGTCAGAGGGCTTGAAGCTTTGGTGTCTATCCTGAATCGTATATGTGTGTGTGTGTGTGTGTGTGTGTGTGTGTGTGTGTGTGTGTGTGTGTGTGTGTGTGTGTGTGTTTGTGTGTGTGTGTGTGTGTGTGTGTGTGTGTGTGATATTTGATGATATGCAGACATATGAAAGTTGTGATGGAGAGCGTGTTCTGATGCTGTTAAATTAGGCGTCAGTAAACGGCGCAAGGGTGGAAAATTTCAGTGGCGCCGTTTCAGAGGCAATTTAACATTCGCAATTCGTTTAGCATATTCTGTGACACTTCAGGGGTTACAAATCGCATTAATAAACGCTTAATTACTTTAAAAGAAATTCCTCGGGCATTAATCGAATATTAATTACTGCTTATCGTTGTCTTTTAGTCATGCTTAATTGCATGTTTTCCCCATTTTGCCTAACTCTTCTCTCTTTCTCTTTCTTTCTTTCTCTTGCTCTTTCTCTCTCAACCAGTGATGCATACGACACAGGACAAATGATTAAAAAAAGATACTATAACATTTTCTTTAAGCCTTTCTCTTAGTTACTTTTTTTTTGCAAATAGTGAGGGAAAATTCAATTGAAATACATAATTTTTAAAATCTGGTACCACTATATTTAGATAGGCCAGCTTTCTACTACTGCAACTATCTAGGCTACTGACCATGATCTAGCCTAACTTAAACCTTCAACTTGCATAAACCCCAGCCTTAACCCTGACGAAAGGCCTTACTTTTCCCTGAAACCCTGACCATATAGTTCCAGGCCTGTGTGTATTCCGTACTATCAATAAGGTTAAAGTAGTCAGAATCAAGCAGAAACAAATCTTTATTCTGTGGAAGGGTTGAGCCATGACTAAAGCATCTCATCCCGTCATGAAACAGTGGAAGCTAAAGTTTTGTACTGTAGTTACCTTCAGGATACAGTTGATGTGAATGAATGTATATCTGTTTGCTGACACCATGTTTTACAAATTAATTACTTACTCTCATAGGGGAAAAATAATCATTCATCATACCTAATCATTCATATATGTAAGAAAAAGGATTTGCTTGGACAACTTTGTGCCGTGTCTATAAATCTTCTGAAACTGAAACTGTTAACAGAGCTTCTCAGGTTGAGTAAGACTGTGTGTGTATGTGTGTGTGTGTTTGTGTGTGTGTGTGTGTGTGTGTGTGTGTGTGTGTGTGTGTGTGTGTGTGTGGTGCAGTCTCTTTGCTGCTTTGTCAGTGTCCATACCTTGACCTGCGCATGACATGGGGCCAAGTTTGTCAGTCTGTCACATGCTCGCCCCGGGGGGCAGCCATCTGCGGGGCGAGGGCTGTGGGTGTGGACACCGTCGCCCATGGCAACGGCGTCCGGTCGTCCGCTCAGAGCCACACTGCCATGTTGGCCCACATGTACATCCCATAATTCAACCTGATTGGGAACAGTGGCTTAAGGGCAGGATTCTGGCCTGTCCAACACGGTACATCATTCTGAGTGAGGGGAGAATACTATGTGTGTGTTTTTGTGTGTGTGTGTGTGTATGTGTGTGTGTGTGTGTGTGTGTGTGTGTGTGTGTGTGTGTGTGTTGTGCGTATGTGTAGAGGTGTGAGTGTGTGAGTCTCCTGTTAGGGATCACATATACAAGAGTGGCCTATTAGATGGCACCTTGTGGTCCCCTGGACACACACATCCATTGAGACCATTCATATTCACACTAAATGTTATAGTTCTCAGAAGCCTTCTCTTTCTTTCTCTCTCCCTCCCCCCCCCCTTTCCCATCCCCTCCAGACCCCCCACCCCCCTCCTAAACAAACACACACACACACACTCACACTCACACACAGTATGACTCTGTGGCGGTCAGTCAAGCATGTGCGTAGCTATTATTTCTCAGTTGTGACACAAAGTGCCAGAGGCCAAACAGGGGAGCGGGGCGCTTGCGTCGCCCGATTCTGTCTCTCTGGCTGCCCCTCTGTGAGCCCTGCGGCCGTTGGACTCCGGCCTGGGAGCCTCTCTGGACCAGTGGGTGCCCTGCTTCCCCTGCTGCCAACACTACTGTGCAACTCCGCGGACACAGGAGAGAGAGAAACACAGGCGTTAT
>NC_137917.1:16238491-16247557 GCF_963457725.1 Sprattus sprattus | reverse complement strand
TAATGTATGGCTTTGAGAAATAATAGGATGACACAATGCACAGTGCATTTCTTGCTTGTTTGGGTTGAAGGGTTAAGGTATCACAGCTTATTACAATCTAACACGTTGAGTGAGAAAACACAAGTAGTGCTTCAGAGACCCTCAGCAGTTTGCTTTTGGACTTTTTGCAACGTGACCATCGAATTACTGAATTCCCAAAATTGTATAATTTCATAGTAGGCTGTACATCTAGATTCACTGACTTTGTTTTGCAATTCTGACGCACATGTTCAGTCAGAGTCACGTCACAAACGTCATTCACATGTTGCCCCTTCTCACACGGCATACACACACACACACACACACACACACACACACACACACACACACACACACACACACACACACACACACACACACACACACAAAGATTGAATTGTCAGCTTTCTTGCAGTGGTGTGTGTCCTGACAGTTTGGACATCAGTGTCACCTTGAAATAAACTGGACACTGACAAATAGAAGAAGACAGAGACAGACAGACAGACAGACAGACAGACAGAAAGACAGACAGAAAGACAGACAGAAAGAGGAGGAGAAAAAGAAAGAGAGATACAGAGGAACAGATTCTCGGTGGCCTTCTAGGCAAACACCTGTGCGATCTGATGTGATGTGTAGTCTATGATGAGTATGTCTTAGAGTACAGAGACTATCCAGTAATGAACACAGGTGCATTTTCAATAGATACTCAAGACAAGTCTGGTATAATGAGGCGAGTTTCCAGACCATTCTATTTCATGATATTAACATATTTATCTAACATGACTAATTGTGTAAAGCCTCCTCATAAAATTATCACGTTGGCATTATTTTTGGTTACTCAGGGATATCCATAAAGCCTACATTTGTAAATCTGATCAACAGTAAGCCTGGAAATGCTATGACTCAAATGTATAAATAATGTATGTTGCCGTTGAACTTCGAACATCGCAAAATGCCGTTTTAATCACTCCTCCATTGTTCAGCTGATAACCACACAATGTGCCAATTTGGGGGCATATTTTATCATATGCAGAGTGCAATGCAGAGGGAAGTCCTCCCACACTGGCTCTCTGGTGCTTTGTCATATTACTGTAAGAGGATGTTCCTTATCATGTACTTCACCACAAAATTAATTACAACATCTGCCATACCCACATGCAGAACACTCTGGGAGGCTATTATCACTGAAGCCCTACTGTATCCGTACAACGGGCACGTGTGTGTGTGTGTGTGTGTGTGTGTGTGTGTGTGTGTGTGTGTGTGTGTGTGTGCATATCACTCTCTGCCTTAACAAGGGAAATTATACTGTGCTCAAATGAGCCATAATCTACACATTTCTCCTTCGGGGGGGCTGGGAGAGAGAGAGAGAGAGAGAGAGAGAGAGAGAGAGCCAGGGCGATTATCCCCTAATTAACATTGATATCTCCCACATGGACAATGTCCCATTTCATCTGCGGGTTGGCACATCTTAATGTTAGGTGCTAACTGCCTCCTCCACATGTGTCAGTCCTCGTTAAGGGACTCTGCGGTGTGATAATGCCCTATCGTTTAATGGCTTGTAAAAGATGGTTAACACTCACAATTTGGCTTCCCCCGGCTCCTTTTGTGCGATGACACTTGCCGTAGGACGGAGCGGAGGACCCTGGGAGATTTAATTGCTCTCAGGAAAAAGGCTAGCCGAACTGGAAATCTGATACGTTTCTATCTGCGGCACCAACATGTCAGCTGCCATCGGCGTCATCTGAAGAGGCAGTAATTCTGTCAATCAGAAACAATTTCAAACTAAGGCGAACCCTATCTATGCCTCTTTCATGATGGAGTGGATTGGATGCAGTTAATGCAGTCTTGCTTTTTGAAGCAAACTCAATCTTAAATAAATCATCATTGGTTTGCCAAGGTCATGGAGTCTGTGTGTCGAGACTTGCGTAATGTACAAACTAAATATTATCGGCCGCCCTGACCGTTGAAAAACACACTAAGGAATGGTAACTTTTTACAATCAACGGCATGTGTTCACTAAGTGCAATTATTGCCTGGAGAATGTCATTTGGCCACAATGAACAAATGGCCACGTCTGGAGTGTGTAAAGTGCTTCTGCCTAAGTTCATTTGCAAATTAATCTCCGTCACTCTAAAAGCACCATAGATGTCCGTCCATCCGTTAACCAGTGCGGACGATGAGGGGAAAAAAAGAGAAAAGGAGCCCCACTCGCCTGTGCATCTCCCATGCTGTGAGCATGTTAGCTGGAGATACCCCCCTCTCTCCTGCTGTTTCACACTCTCTTCTTCTCCTTTCTTTCTTTCTCTCTCTTTCTCCCTCTGTTTTTCATTTTCTCTATCTCACTCTTTCACACACACACACACACACACACACACACACACACACACCACACACACACACACACACACACACACACACACACACACATCCTTTTGAGGGAACCAAAAAAAAATAAAACAAACATGATTATTTCTGATTTCCTGTTCACTGGTGCAGTACATTTTGCGCCTGCTCCCCCCCACCCCACTCTCTCTCCCTTTCCATTCTCTCTCTCTCTCTCTCTTTCTCTCTTCCCTAGCCTGCTTGATTGAGGGCTAATGAAAAAGCTGTCCTGAGCTTCACTCCCTCCCTGTATCCATTAAGAATAATTAGACGGGAACAATTTTGATGCCTGTAACCTCGGCGAGTGTGGCTAATGGCGTTATAAATTGCTCCTTGTCCTGGGCCCTGCTAGCTTTGGAGAGAGTGACGGTGGCAGTGTGCGCGGCAGAGGGCTAGACGCTTAATTCAAAAGCACTCTGTCAACACGGCTGATTTGTGTGGGTAATGAGAGCATTTAAAACAACAGCCGCGGCTCTTGCATCCTAATGTCGATGGTGGGAGCGGGTTCGATAGAGAGGCTTGTCCGCCGTAATTAGTCCTGACAAACATGTGGGATTAAGGGGGCCCAGCTCTCTCTCTCTTTCACTCTCCTGCTCTCTCTCACACACACACACACACACACACACACACACACAACCACACACACCTCGGTAGGCCACTGACATACACCACCTCCTAACCGATCACTACCGTATTTCTCATTACTGAAACAGCCACTTGGACTATAACTAGTAATCTATGGATATTTTCTTTTTTTTCCATTGTTTTTGTCTTCCTGCCATCGCATCTTTTTCTTTTTTTCTATTTTCTCACCATCCTTCTTTTTCATGGTATGTCAAGGTTTTTCCCCCCACAGTTCCTGAGCACAGCAGCAACATGGCATGACACTCAGCGGTCACATCGGCCTTTTGCAGAAAAGCTTTCATTCAGGTATGAAAAGAAGAGAAGAATAGCTATCTTCTAGAGCAGGTTAAGGAGAGAACACAGAGATAACATTGATTCAATGATAGAGGTTCAGAGTACTGCATGTGAAGGTAAATGTACGCATGTGTGTGTGTGTGTGTGTGTGTGTGTGTGTGTGTGTGTGTGTGTGCGTTTGTGGGTGTGTGTGTGTCTGTGTGTGTGTGTGTGTGTGTACGTTTGTGGGTGTGTGTGTGTGTGTGTGTGTGTTAAAACACGCGTACACGTGTGAAAGGCTCTCTAATATGCCAAATTCTAGGCTGTTAGTGACCGCCGCCGTACCCCCCACCCCTCCCCTCGCTCAGTCTCCTGATGACTGTTTCCCGGTGGCCGTGATAGATGCGCGTGGAGACTCTGTCAAAGGCAGGGAGACTTTAAAAGGTGTTCAATTCCCCCGTAAATGCATGCTGACAAGATTAATTGAGCATGGCAAATGGTAAACTCTGAACCAGGCCATCACACACACTCGCAAACATGAGCACGCATACACATGCACATACACACGCCTGCGCACACACACACACTCTGTCTCACACACATGCACATACGTACACAAACACACACACACACACACATGCAGACACACACTCACACACACACTCTTTCCGTTGTCTCCCTCGGTCCACTACCACGTGGCACGCACTGCACAAATTACTTGATGGGCAGTTAAATGCGGAGGTCGGGGGTTAAATGAACACCGTTGTTTATGAGGATGCGGTGTGAATCCATTTGCATTCTAATATTCCCCTTCTTGCTGAAAGACAGAAACACACTTACACACACATACACACATCCGCCCTCTCTTTCTCTTCCTCTCTCTCTCTCTCTCTCTCTCTCTCTCTCTCTCTCTCAGAGCCAGTTATGGAGGCAGTAAGTGTGTGTGTGTGTGTGTGTGTGTGTGGTTCGGGGGGATGCTGGCGGATGGCTTGTTTTAAAATCCCATTATCAAGTTATTTATGGAATTCGCTGCCTGACAACCCTGCTGACCTTGTTTTGTTAAACATGAACCAGACACGATTCCTGAACGCCGCAACGCCCATTAGCTTTTGGTTTTCAATAGCCTTAAAATGTCAGCAACTTCAATCACCCCTACGGGCATCTTGCGAGGTGCATCCTACACCCCTCTTAAGCAGATAGCCCCGACGCTCCACCCTTAGCATCCTCAGCCATCTCCACCCATGTCATTAAAGCAGAGCTGATGAGGGAGATGACCCCCTCCACTGATGTGGTCCTGTTTGTGTGTGTCACCGCACCTGTGATGGACCGCCATCCACCTGTACCTGCCTGGACAGCCTGTAACCCGGCCAATTTATTGTCAAGAGAGTTGATAAATGTTATCTGGGTTGTTTTTTTTTTTCTTTTTTTTGTTTGGAAACAAACACACTCAGTCACACACAGACACACACACACACATACACGATCACACACAACAGCACAAAAGAAAAAACACACTCACAAACACCCAAAGACACTCACACTCAAACACACACAAACATACACATACACACTCAAACAAACACACACACACATGAACACACACACACACACACACACACACACACACACACACAGATACACACACACACACAAACACACACACACACACACACACACACACACGTCATCACCGCCAGCGCCCTCCTACCTGGGTCAGAGCAGCTCATATCAATTCCTGTCTCCCCTCGGACGCTCACACAGCCAACCTCACAAACACAAACAAGCAGATTATTCAAAGCATGGCTTGTTTACACGACACGAGCGCGCACACACACACACACACGCACATACACACACACATGCGCGCGAATGCGCCTGTGTGTCAGAGCGAGAGCGTGAAAGACAGGAGCGCAGAGTATGGAGAGGGGCCAGGAAGGCATTAGGGGGTGTTTGCAAGGTTGTATGCAAAGTTTTTGCCTCACCTTGAGGGAGGGAGAGAGTGGCTAATAACCCAATAAATATTCTCTCACTCGCCTGACCCGCTCGCTCGCTTGTTTGCTGGTATCGCTCGCCACTCTCGCTGCTCGGTCGCCGCTCGACGTGTCACCACATCGCCATGTGTTGTCATGTGAGAGCAAGAGGTCTCAAAATAAGCACATTAACAAACACACACACCCGATAAAACCCAAGTGTCATGCCACCACGTCGAGCTTTTCTTACTTTCAATATCGACACAACGGCACGATCGCAACTTGTTGAAAGAAGTGATTGTTGTGAGAGTACTAAGGGGTTAAGTTAAGTTTGCTGGGGAACACTGCCGTGATAAAATATCCTAACTATTACTTTACAAAAGAACCTCCAAAAAAGGCAAAGGTAAAACACTGACAGACAGTCCAAACGCTTCTTTGAGTACTGAACTTATGAAGTTTGAACTTTGAGTTTTGCCCTTACATACCATACAATTGACCAGACTCACAATGCTGAACACGAGCCAAATTGACCCGTGGCGCAAATCTCGTGTTTTTAGGGAAGCACTGTACACACACACACACGCACGCACGCACGCACGCACGCACGCACGCACGCACGCACGCACGCACACACACACACACACACACACACACACACACACACACACACACACACACACACACACACATACAACCACACATACACACACACACACACCAGCTTTTTTCCATGGCCTGCCTGGCTATTGATTACTTCCCCCGTCAGCTACTTCCTGCCTGAAGTGGCGTCCCACTCTTGTGCTGGTAGGATGTTCTCCACGCGCATGAGACCTACTCCACTACCAGCGCCACATCACCCTAACATCTCCTCCATTATTCAGAAGAGATTCAGCTTTTGGAGATTACCTCCCCCTAAACACACATAAACATACACATACACATATGCATGCAGCTGGACACACACACAAACACACACACACACACACACACACACACATACATACACACACAAACACACACACACACACACACATAACCGACCCACCACCAATCTAATCTGTGCGATGCTCGCGGCTAAGGTGAGGATTGTGGGATACTGTGAGCCATAGAGGGCTCCAGGCTCAGAGGTGGGAAGCAGATTTTGTTGAGTGGGATGACTGTGGTGGGTGAGATTTATCTCTCTCCTTTTCAGAAGGAAAACACTGTTAGGATAAATCTTGTACATAGTGCATGCTCCTTCTTCATGATCTCTGGTGTGACAAATAAGAGCATTTTGGACAGTGTATTCTTTTCAGTTTACAGAATGCTGCAGCATTTTGTATTGGTGTCCAATCTGTTGATGGATAGTGTGCACTCCAAGGTCGTCAGCAGGGCATTTTCTTCTCTGGGGCCTCCACACAGTGTCTGTAGTCAGACCCCACACTGTCTGTAGTCAGACCCCACACTGTCTGTAGTCAGACCCCACACTGTCTGTAGTCAGACCCTCCACTGTCTGTAGTCAGACCACACACTGTCTGTAATCAGACCCTCCACTGTCTGTATATAGACCCCACAGTTGTCTGTGATAGTTGGTTAAGACATAATGAACCTCAGCTGAGAAATTACACTTTAACTGCTATTTAATGAATTACAACAGCAGACTTGTTGAAATAAGTCAATTAAAAAGGTATATAGACATGAAAGTTACATTAAGATTAAAATGATATGACATACTGTATTCAAAATAAAGCATCCTCTATTACATACCAAATGTCATGTTTAGTCTGCTCCATACTTAAACCTACTGACTGAACTTTCCTGGTGGCTGACTGACAGTACATGTGTGCTTCCTTGTCTTCCTGTCACACACACATACGTACACACACACACACACACACACACACACAGACACACACACACACACACACACACAGACACACACACACACACACACACACACACACACACACACACACACACACACACACACACACACACACACACACACACACACACACACACACACACACAAACACACACACACACAAACACACACACTAGCATCTAATACACTCACACACAAACACACACACACACACACACACACACACACACACACACACACACTCACACACACACACACACACACAAACACACACCGCAGACAAACACACACACTAGCATCTAATACCCACACGCACATAAACACATTCCTCCTGCCTCTCCGCCCTGTCGCTGTACCCCTCTCTGGGTGGGCGGAGGCGGTGGTGGTGGAGGAGGCACACTCTCCTCTCTCTCCTGTGTCATGTAGCCTCCAGGCAGCACCAGGTAACATCAAACACTTCCCACTTTCTCTCCCCTGCTTCAAGTTTATTTATTTATGTCGTCACGAGCCACCACAAACAAAACAGCCCCGCCCGCCCGCCTCTCTCCTGAGTGAGGCACGATGCCACCGTCCTCCCCCTGGCACTGTCCCCAAGGGCGAAAGCTGCCGTACCAGGCCCTAAACACTTGGGTTTCACAGTCTTCCAGCCCCCCCTTTTCAAAGGAAGCTGGATCCTCCCCGTTTTTTCCTAGAGACACACAGACACACACTCGCGCACACACAGACGCACCACACACAGACGCACGCACACACGCGCGCACACACACAAACACACACACACATGCATGCACACTCACACACGCACACAGACACATCTTACACTTATAGAAAAGCACAGGATTCACAAGTGGTGGAGGTATCGGTTTAACTGCAGGAACAAATCCGTGCTCAGAAACAGTGCACAGTTGAGAGCTGTAACATCCACAGGATCATATAAAAAATAGTTCAGCAGGCTCCATGAAAGAGAGAGAGAGAGAGAGACAGCGAGAGAGACAGCGAGAGAGAGAGCAACAGAGATAGAAAGGTGTTGAAGCAGGTGAAAAATCTCAGTATGCTAAATCCAGCCAGCCTCTCTCCATATCCCAGCTCTCCTCACCTTCTCCAAATGAATACCCGCACTGTCCTCCAAAGTGCATTAGGCAAGGCAAGTCATTAGTACGACTCACAGGGGAGGGCGAGCAGTGTGTGTCTGTGTATTTGTGTGTATGTTTGTGTGTGTGTGTGTGTGTGTGTGTGTGTGTGTGTGTGCCTGTCTGTGAATGTGTGTGTACGTGTCTGTGTGTGTCTGTCAGTCTGTCTGTGTATGTATGTGTGTGTGTGTGTGTTTGTGTGTGTGTGTGTGTTTAACCCCAGCCCTGCCTTTCTGTGTGTGCCTGCCTGATGCCGCTTAGTGGGGAGCAGTCGTACCCCACCTACACCAAGTCATCCACCCGCCTAATCACCATCCCCGAGCCTGGCTATGGAAATGCATCATCACTTAATAATGCATCAGAAAGAAAGAGAGAGGAGAGAGACAGAGAGAGTGACAGAGAGGGAGAGAGAGAGGGAACACCAATATGTAGGACTGAAGGAGGGCGAGAGAAGAGAACAGATGAACAGTAAAACAGAGAGTGTAGATAGAATGAAAGACTGAGACGGAGGGGAAAGAGAGACGGAGAGAATGAGCGAGGAGGAGGAGGAGGATTTGCCCTCTCTTGCGCTGACCCGCACACATACAGCCTCTCCATTATTTAGTATTATCATACACCTTCCAGCTCATTCCGTTCTCAATATTTAATGACTGAGATGCCCAAAAAAAATCTTTCAGTACATGCATACATACTTTTAAATATATATTTTCATGTTCACTCAATCCCCTGCATGAATATTGGTTCTTTGCGTGTGTGTGTGTGTGTATGAATGGGCGAGTTTACACAGAACACAGGAGTGGAAAGA
>NC_137917.1:16218491-16235991 GCF_963457725.1 Sprattus sprattus | reverse complement strand
TGTGGGAGCATTGCACTGCCCCACCCATGTTTGTGCTTAGGATCTTACTCATGGTATGAAATAAACAAAAAGGCCAAGTTATTAAATTAGCTTTAGTTCATGTGCGGTGGATATTGCTCTTTAGTGCCAGTTGCCCGTCAATGAAATTAGGGCCCATGGTCTTCATCAGGTGACTTCTCTCCTCCTCTCATCCTGTGCTTCACACTAAGAGGGCCATCGTCAGCTTCAGCAAAGCTTTAACAGACCTTCTCCTGCAAACCTAGCAAAGACAACCGTAGCACCCAAACTAGCATTCACCACTGAACTACAGCTAGTTGTCACATTATTTATTTACACAGTAAAGCATTCATCCTATTTAATTATCTCACTAGCTAAACAGTGAGTCTCCCTGTGATTATACAGTGGTGAATAGAGTTACCTGGCCATAAGAGGCGACAGAGGTGGGACAAGTCTCTCTCTCTCTCTCTCTCTCTCTCTCTCTCTCTCTCTCTCTCTCTCTCTCTCTGCAAGTTCTTCAGCCCGATGAGGACGTCAGCACAACTGTGCTAATTTTTTAATGCACATCCGGCTTTTCACTTATTTCCAGCGTCAGCCATGCTGTATGTGACTCTCAACAGGCGAGTGAAACACAGATGCATTAACAGGAAACATTAGGAACTTGGCCTTATCTCTGCATTCTGTCTGTCATTCTATGGCACTCATTATTAATAACCCTCATTGTCTAATTAGACAAAAACAACTCCCATCATAGCCAGAACCTGCCCTTTCCCAGTATAGTCTGTTATGTATTTGTTTTTTTCCCTCTTTCTTTTACTTAGCGGTCTCTCTGCTCTCCTCTCTTTTATTTGTAAACAAAGGGCGTGCTCGTTACAGGGCCGTATTGAGTGAGGAAGAGAAATCCATGTTAACGAAGGCAAGCCAGCCAAATGGACACAGCTGTTGACAATAGTGCTGTCCTGTACGGATGCAAGCAGGTAGAGGTCCCCCCTCTACCCCCTCTCCCCCCACCTCCCCTGTCTCTTCCTCCACCCACCCTTTCTCCTCTTAGCCGCTGCCCTTCTTGTTTCAGTCGACATCATCTCCTCGTCCCTCTCTCTCCCTCCTGCCTACTTCCTGCCTCTCCCATGGAATCCATTTCATCTAATTAAAGACACTCAAATGAAATGGCCCCTATGGAGAAGTGGCTTTCAACGAGACAAGGGAGGCAGAGAGGGAATGAGAAAGAGAGAAAGAATGAGTGAGAGAGAAAGAAAGAGAGAGAGAGAGAGAGAGAAAGAATGAGTGAGAGAGAAAGAAAGAGAGAGAGAGAGAAAGAGAGAGAGAGAGAAGTACTTCAGGACATTCTCCTCCTCCTCCTCCTCCTCCTCCTCCCCCTCTCCCTTCAGTCCTGTCCCAGGGCAGAGCGTAGGAAGTTGACTCGGTCCCGCGACGGATCAATATCATCTTCGTTATTAATATCAAAAGCGCATTACTTTGTTTTGCGTCTGGCCCCATGCCAAACTGCCGGGTCCCCAGCAGCCATTCCCTGCTGGCCGTTTCCCAGAGACATAATTTACTTTGGTGAGTTTTTAAGGTATTGTTTTGTCAGAGCCAATCAGGTCTGAGTAACAAACGATCGCAGTGGAGTGGAGGAAGAGAGTGAGTGAGAGAGAAAGAGAGGGAGAGACAGAGAGAGAGAGGGAGGGGAGGATGAGAGGGAGGGGTAGAGGGCTAGGCAAGTGGAGTGGTGGTCAGGCATGTCCCTTAAGAGCCGCATGTGGCCAAATTCATTTTTGAAAGTTTCATGTCAATTACTCATGTCCTTGACTCTGAGGGAGAGGGAGAAGGGAAGACGGCCCAGGTGGTGGTGAGTTTTTTTCTTTTTCTATAGAGTCAAGGGAGAGATATCACCACACACACACACACACACACAAACACACACACACACACGCACATGCAGACACATGTACACAAATGCGCGCACACACACACACACACACACACACACACACACACACACACACACACACACACACACACACCATTCTTCTCTGAAGGATGAGGTAACGAACATCACTAACAACTGTCTGAGCAGCAGGATTAGACATGACGCTATTTTTAATTGGTGCATTGAATTAAAGGGACAGCATACGCCACGCACAGAGAAACCAAAAAAAAGAATATTGACCACTTAAAGGAAAAGGGTCTCATTGATTTTACCCAGATAGGCGGCACGAGGCATTGACCTCATGGGCTTTGCACACCACAGGGGAGATGGTCTTTCTCTGGAGTCTGATGATATTAGACACACCTCTTTCCATACCACCGCATACACCATTAGTCTACGACACCGCCTTTTCATGTAGCCTCTAATGGCCAATCTTCAGCTAACACTTCCTGGCAAGCACCTGTTCTATAACGTACAAACGTACATCTAAATGTATAATTCCTCATAGTTTTGTGCAGTGATCTGGCTTTGTAGTTTTTTGAGGGTTAAGCTCTTGAAATTAATTTATTTGAGTATCCACACCACGAGATGTCATTTACAGGGGGTGGCTTATGGAGAATCTGTTGATCAACACAAAATTATTTCCTGTAAAATTGAAACTCAATACAGCATTCTGGAGAGATGAGAATTTTGTCTTTTTCCTACATATCAGCAGTCACTGGGCTGTACATTTTGCTGCTAGATGAAAACCCTACTTCCACTTCCTGGTATGTAATGAATTGCTTTGATGATCACTGAAAGAAGGGAAGATCCAGGCATGCTTTTCTATTTGTGTCCGGGAACTTTTCATGACAATTTGGTTAATGACTTCATACATGATAAAGCAGTCATGTGACTTCAAATGTGCATGCACCTACTCATTTTACCGTAGGTGCATGCACATTTGAAGTCACATAAAAATCAGCGTTATCAGACGCAGCATCACGCATTCTTTAGTTTTGTCCAACTTCTCTCTGTCCTTCGATTCTGTTCATTTTCCTTCTCCTGTTGCCCAAGTTGCATCTCTTCTTCTAGTTTCTCCATGTTTAACTTTCTTCTCCTCAAGATTATAGACTAGAGATGCTGCAGCACAGGAAGAAAAAGTAGAACAAACATTTCTTTTCTCCTTTCTTTTCCAAGGCATCATTATAAAAACAATATTTGTGGGCAACCCCAGGTCTGGAGCTGGAAACTGTATGTATAGAGCTCCCAAGCTCTGTGTGTACTTAGAGAAGCCAATGAAGAATAAGCCCCCAGTAGTGAAAAATGACTGAGGTATTACTCCTCTCCATTAGTGCTACTACCTCCCAGCTCTATGGCTCTCCTCTGCCATTCATCATCACAGGCTGGTCACACTGGCTGGAGACACACACTGTTGTGTGGAGCAACGGAAACCCCCCCAGAGCCTATCCCCTTGAAAACCTACACTCACGCACGCACGCACGCACGCACGCACGCACGCACGCACGCACGCACGCACGCACGCACGCACTCACACACACACACACACACACACACACACACACACACACACACACACACACACACACACACACACACACACACACACACACACACACTCACACACACACACTCACACACACACACACACACACACACACACACACAGATACACACATGACACTCATGGACAGGCACATTATATGCCCCCACGCACCCACACATACTGTTCACCTGATCACACTCCCCATCCCCAATCTACACACACAAAAACACACACACACACACACACACACACACACACACACACACACACCCATACCCCCCCTCACACCCTCACGGGACAGATGAAAGGTCTCACCCTGGCAATAACATATGAATATTTCAATTATGATGAAATATTAATTGGACCCAGTTTGTGTTTGGGCTGTGTCTATGTGTGTGTGTGTGTGTGTGTGTGTGTGTGTTTCAGAAGCCGTTCTCTCCTCCTCCAACCTCTTTGTCTCTGTTTACCTGTTTGCACTTGTATTCGTAAGCCCTACAATGTAGCGCCTGGTTTATTCACCCGGGGAGGGTCAGGATGTCTGTGTTTGTTTGGGTGTGTAGGGGGAGAGTGACACACAGAGAGAGAGGGGGAGGCTGCAGGACGGAGCGAGAGACAGTGAGAGAGAGCAAGAGAGAGAGAGAACAAGAGATTGGGCGAGGGAGAGAGATCAAAAGAGGAAAATATTAATGTGTGTGTATGTGTGTGTTTGTGTGTGAGAGAGAGAGGGAGAGAGAGAGAGAGAGAGGGAGAGAGAGAGAATATGCACATGCGAGTGTGTGTGTTTTAGTATGCACATTATCGCCGGGGGAAGGTGTGTGTGTTTGTGTGTGCAAAGGTGCCTGTAAAGGTGTGTCGAACAGCTGGGCAGGGTAACATATCTTTGTTGAACATTTGCTCCGCAACACCCAGGGTCGCAGCTTGCTTTGCGCCCCATACTGATGCCTCAACTTCTGGTGCCCTGGGGTGGCATAGGGTGAGGGTGCTAATTTATGCCCCTGTTGGGGTGCTTGCATATGTGTGTCCATGTGTGTGTACGTTGGGTGGGAGGATGTCATCACAAGCAGATGCAAGGCTCAGTGAAACGTCTTAAAACACTCAGGTGTGCATTTCCTCTGCGACAATGCGATGAAAAACAACGGCACGAGAGAGAGAGAGAGTGTGAGTGAGAGATCAAAGCGCCGATGCAACAGGAAGTGCAACAACACCGGGTGATATGGCCACAGGCACACGAGCCTGGCGCAACAGCAGGGAGGGGCCCCCGATCACACATACACACAGTTTCACACATACATACACAAGGACCCCCCCCCCTCAAAACAAAAACAATGGTGCCAAAACACTGATTGTGAAAGAATTATGCGCTTGGAGCCATTTCTGATGGCAGAAGTGAGTCAGAAGGGGAATGAATGTCTCAGCTACCAGTCGAGTCTACTAGGAGGAATCCGTAGGAACGATCACCGCACCACCGAAAGTGTTGAAGGTGAAATTGATGTGATTATTCTATTTTGGGCAGAGATAATTGAGGATTTTACCAAGGCTTTTTCCTCTACATATTGCATCTGTTATTGCTCAAGGAGAGCGACAGGGAAGACACAAAAAGCTTTGCAGTTCAAACACAATGGATTTGTTCTTTGTTCAGCTGAATTACTTTGTGTGAGAATTACCAGGAAAGGATGCTGCTATGCCACACGTCTTCTGATAAGTAAGGATAAGTAAGGATTGGTCTGGCATTTTTACCGGTGCTGATAGCTGTTTACAGCTTAGCCAATTTGGTGAGCTGTACACTAGCGAACCAGGTAGACCAGGTACATCCCTTCAGCAGTGGCACGGTGACTCAGGTGCTTGCACTGCTTGCACTGGTGCCTCACAGCAAGAAGGTCATGTGTTCGATTCCCACATGGGACGCTGTTGGCACTGGGGGGCAGGTCCCACCCAGACCACTGCTCCTGGGGGGTCCTTGAGGAAGGATGGTCCAAGATGGGAATAAGCAGAAAATAAATTCACCGCGGCCTCAGGCCTGCCTGCGTGTGTGTGTGTGTGTCCTGTGTCGCCTCCATGTATGCACGTGTGTGTTCCAGGGTGTCGTGTGTGCCATTAAAAACCTGACAAAGGTCCTAATTAAAAATAAGCTGGAAAGAAGTGACAGGATGTTGTCCATGTGGTCTCTAAATTTAGGTGACACTACCAAGACTATATGCCATCAACTTGACCAACACACCAAGCCTTTATCATGAGTTCAGACATACAGCTACATTATTAAGAATCTGCTTAAAACATTGTATTTTATTTAGACATTTTTGCTGAAATTAATTCAAATATATGTAAATAGGAAACGTGTTTTTTTTATTTATTTTTTTACTTGTGAGGTTACTGGGCCAAAGAAACTAAAATCAGAGGAATAAGTCAACTAACGCACACACCTGGCGTGAGGCAGAGGCCCCACACAAGCTGTCCCTCTCCTCTCAGGCCCTCACTGCTGTCCAGAACACACACTCTGTCCCTCTCCTCTCAGGCCCTCACTGCTGTCCAGAACACACACTCTGTCCCTCTCCTCTCAGGCCCTCACTGCTGTCCAGAACACACACTCTGTCCCTCTCCTCTCAGGCCCTCACTGCTGTCCAGAACACACACTCTGTCCCTTCGCCTTGCCCTCGTGGGTGAGCCAATCCTCCTCTCCTTCCACTTACTCATTGTCTTATCAGCCGGTGGGTTTATTTGATTTATCCTCTATAAAGGAGCTATCTGTAGCCCGAACACCGAGCGCTTGCGATCGGTACTGCATTTCAAATTTAACAAAGCTTAGCCTGTTATCCTGAAAACAAGCTCACTGCTCTGAAAATAGGCTACACACTGGAGTTGGAGTTTCTTCTTTTGAGGCCCCGATAATGATAACATATTGTTCCGATAACGTATATATCACATCTATTTGGACTTGGTGCCACTGATACAAGAGGCGAAGGGCGCAGAGGATGAGCTAGAGACGGCAGCAGAGAGGGGAGGAGAAAAATAAGAGAGCGTAGGTCCTTGTAGTACAAGAGGAAGAGGATCTAGAGGAAGAGCAACAGAGAGAAGAGGGAGTGTAGCTCCTGCATACCGGTCAAGTGACAGCACCTTTGCAACTTTGTTGTTCTTTTGAGTCAAGGTAGTTTTATGGTGTTTTTAGATGCATGATTGTTAAGCCGATGGTCTTGCCATTCATTTGACATATATAGCCTATACTTTATCCATGTTGGCTAAAATTTGATATCCATTAAAACATATAAATGCCCACAATCATAATACATTTTTAGAGCAATATTTATCTTTCATTCAAAGAGGAATATGAATTAATCAATTTGGAATTGCCTTTTTTTTGTTATGTATTCATTGAACGCAAAGGTTCTGATGTTTCTACTAATACCGTGGGTGTGCATGTAACATGTCTGGAAGCTTGGTAATGATTCCATTAAGATGTCATCTGAAAACCTCGGCCTGCCGACGGGCCAAGCCTTCCTAACAGGTCTCATTAACCCCTTGCTGAAGATAGACAGAGCGAGAGGGAGGAAGAAAAAAAAAGAAATGATTAGCTGCTCATTAAATCAAATCACAGCAACTATCAATATGCCCAGCGATTTGCGTGAGAGGCTGTTGAGCGTAATAAATCTCCTCATCAGTGGCTGAGAAATGAAGAACGATTGTGTCTGTTGCCACCTCAACATGGCCCGAGCCAGAGTCTTAACCACACAGACACACACACGCACACACACACACACACACACACACACACACACACACACACACACACACACACACACACACACACACACACACACACACACACACACACACACACACACACACACACACTCTCACACACACACACAGCATTTAGTAGACACCTCCATCCAAAGCCACCTTACTGAGAGGAAATGTAGACATTTTTTTTTTCATCGGTATGTGTCCTTCATGTGGTGTCTGGCTGGGCTCGTTGTGGACAGCAGTGATGCGTTGGATAATTATTTCTTACCTCACAAGAAGGCTTTCTGTTGTCACAGTACACTGCTGTGACTCTCTGTCCTTCTCAGTCTGCACACCCAAGTTGGCCTTCCATTGACTCCAAATGGATCCAAAGCTGCTGCTGTTTTAAAGACATGGTGAACTGATCTGATTCAGGATTGGGTTCTCTATGAAATATCTTCAGAGGTGAGTATGGCGCTCGGCTCTTCTTGCTAACCATGTTTGAAGCATGTCCAGGGCCCAGTTCAACTGTCACAGAACCATGCTTTGGTGTCTGTGGTGAATGGACATTGAAGCTGTCATCTTTTACAGTAATTTCACCTCTTTTTTCTTCCCCCTTCACTTTTTTATTTGTCTCGACAGGGTCAGTATCCCACACAGTCCCCACTTAGAGGTAAAACACTCTCTCACTCTCTCCTCCATGTTAAGGTCAACTGCTTTCAATATGCACTGGTCCCCCTCTCTCCATCTCTCTCTCTGTCCCCTTCTCTCTCTCTCTCTCTCTCTCTCTCTCTCTCTTCCCACCGAATGCACCCATCTCTGTCTCCGCCATCCACTCCTCGCTGAGAAGATGTATGTCGTGCCCAGGTGGGAGAGGGGAGAAATCAATAGTGCGGGCTGTTTGAAGTTTTCTGAAAGACTTCCTGGGCAAGACGCTCTTGTCAGGGTGATAGATAAAGCAGGGGAGGGGAGGAGGGAGGAGGAGAGGAGAGGAGGTGGTGGTGGTGGTGGTGGAGGAGGAGGAGGAGGCTGCAGGCTCAAGGAAATGAGGAGAGCAGAGAGGAGAGTAGAGAGAACGGCTCACCTTTTTAAGTGGAGGCCTAATAATAAAAGGCCATGAATAAAACATGGAGGCAGTGGCTGCGGCGCGGCGAAGGCACGGCGTGGAGCGGCGCGCGGCTCGCACGGTTTGCATTAGCGATGGCGTCCCCGTTATAAATGATCCTCCCCACGCCAGAGAGCCATCGCCATCTCCTTAAAAGCCCGCAGCATCACTTTAAAGAGGGAAGAGACAGAAAGAGGGAGAGAGAGAGAGAAGGACGGAGAGGGAGATATTGATATGTATGTGACCATGCTTATTTATTTATTCATCTGTGTGTATGTGTGTGTGTGTGTGTGTGTGTGTGTGCATTGTGTGTGTGTGTGTGTGTGTGTGTGTGTGTGTGTGTGTGTGTGTGTGTGTGTGTGTGTGTGTGTGTGTGTGTGTGTGCGTGTGTGTGTGTTTGTGTGTGTGTGTGTGTGTGTGTGTGTGCTTGTTTCTAGGCAGGATGATGGGCATAAAAAGGAGGATAAATAAAGTGGAGTGGGACGGAGTGTGATAATTGCTCATTTGCAGACTGGCGTGAGCTCTTGGGGATGGCATGGGTATTGATGACATCAGCGCAAACCAGGGAAAGTGGCCCATGATCCTTCAGTGTCCACAAACAAGGTCTGTTCAGCCATTTTGGATTGGGTGAGATGTGTCATAGAGAGAGTAAACTTCCCAGAATAATATAACGTTTACAAATAAAACATATAAGTAATACTAAGTCATACTAAGTAAAGGTCAGCTTCATGTTATAAAAGTTTTTCACAGAGTGTCTTGTATTTCAAGATTTGATATTGTTCCATAATTTTCTAGAAAAGTTTTACTCTGTTTGTGTGGAGCCATGAGAAATTTGACCTATTCAGCCTAAGGCAGTAGGTCCACAACACTGCACTCCCGCACACACAAATACACAAACACGCACACACACACTCACACTCACATATGTACACACACACACACAAACACACACACATACACACTCACATATGTACACACAAGCATAGGCCTGTGTGTCTCTGGTGGGACATAAATCCTACTCCCCTGCCTGACCCCATTTGTAAGCGTCTTACCACCTCTTCACCTCACCTCTCCGGCCTCCATGGCCGCAGGCTTCCCTCAAGGCCCCGGTGGTCCTTACCGGGCAGAAGGGGTCAAGTGGACGATCACAGCAGGTCACGCCAGTGGGTCAGAGGTCAGGTCCTTGACCCCTCTGACCTCTGTGACTACAGAGGCACCCACCTCTCTCCAACCCCCCACTCTCCTATTTGGCACAGGTGTCTGAAAGGTTACAAGGTCAGCCACGAGGGCCGCCCACAGGCCATGCTTTAGAGACGCTCGCATGACCAGCACTAAGATCCATAACTCATTTCCACCGTGCTCGGGACGACTCAATGCAGTAGTAGCAGTAGCAGCAGCAGTCTTTGTAATGCCCCGAAAAAATACACAAACAATAAAACAAGATTGTGTCTGATCTATGCACTTCATTAAAAAAAACCACATACAGACAATGTAGTGATGGCAGGAGCACATTAATCTTATGAGTTGGTCAGTTTGTATTAACTCTCTCGTTTAATGCTTAATTAATGCTTTGCTGGCCAATGGCGAAGATATCTCAGGCTAGACAGTTCAAGCCCATTGAGGGCTGTGCTGGGGGGTTGTGGCATTGCGTAGGGATGAGATTCAGAGCGCACAGATGTTGTTGTTTTGTGTTAGGTGCTCGGCGGAAATGCCTCACTCGCAGTGACAGCCCCCCTACTGTGGTCACCACGGGAACCTTTTTGTTTGTGGTGGCAGCCATGGGCCAGGTGACAAGAAACACTGACACACAACTAAACACACACTCTAACATCTTCACATGTGTTTGTGTGCAGATGGATAATCCTTGTCCAAGCTACAGTCTGTTGTTTTCTGTGATTCTGTGAAGTGTGTCCAGTACAGAGTCAAATCCAAGTATCATAAATAAAGACAACGAAGCTCAATCTATAGTCTCTATACATTAATATGCATAGTCTGTGATCATATACTATGAGGAGAGACAAAACACATAGCAAATAACTTGATCCTTTTTTTGTTTTAATGTTTGCAACAAAGCATGTGTGTAGTTTGTCTTGAGCTTTGACCCAATCTAGATAAGTTTTGCTTCAGTGTTGCCCAATGTCTTCAGTTCCTTATACAATACCACACAGGGAAACCGAAACACTGTTAGTTAAAAAGAGGTTTTGTTATCATAACATCCCTGTGGGGAAATACATTCAGGTTTCATCTTTTGGATGTGAATGGCAGCTACCTTTCAAAGACCGTCATGACTGACCACCAAACACTGAGGCTTTGTTGGCCTCCAGACATAGCTTTCAGAAACACACACAACTCCGCCTAACCAGCCCTTACTTCACCGACCCTCTCCAGCGCTTAAGCTCCTCAGCAGCCCTCTGATGAAGTCATCCCAACCCCAGGGTCCCCCGGTCACGACCACAGCACACGCCATTGATCGTCGCCAAACCCTCCATCGTCAGCCGAGGATGCTGGGAGATTTATGGTGGGGCCGCATGGTCCCTGGCACACGGCCTGATGCATCACAGCGATTGCGTGGTGCTTAAGTGCCTGGGCCTGCCAGCTGGTGCTGAGGCCTGAGTTATGGCCCGTTAATTGCTGTTTGTTAACTGACGATGCTGCTGGAGGCGTGCTGTTCTTCTGCCGGTCAGGTCAGGGGACGCTTTCGCCCGATGTGTGAGAAATGCACCGGTTTCACTTCACAGCCAAGCTGGGTGACAGGGATGACTTCATTCACTGTAGTAGACTTCAATATATGAACAGACATGCATACGCGCACACACACACACACACACACACACACACACACACACACACACACACACACACACACACACACACACACACACACACACACACACACACACACACACAGACTTACAAACACACACAGACTTACAAACACAAACAGACTTACACAGATGCATAGAGCCACGCACACGAATGATCAAGACAGTCATGAACGAGGGAATGAAAAAGTTGAACCGCGTGACCTGGAATAGCTGAAAACGGTAGCATATCGCAGTCGTCCTTTTTCATTCTACACGCTGTTTCCTCTTCGTACCGCCCTGATGAGTGGCAGAGCGCCTTTGTGCAGGTAAAGCAATACCGCTGCCCATGTGGTAATTAAGTTTTCCAGCAGAATATCTGAATACAGGTGAGCAACAGGGGCCACAAGCACAGCCTGGGAAAACTGCTGAATCGCACATTTTTGCTCAGTTGAACGTTTAATTTCGCTGGGCAACGGTAGTTAAAAGTCTGGAGGAAAAAAAAACGGAGTGTGTGTGGGTGTGTGTGTATGCGTGTGGTCATGTGTGCGTGTGTGTGGGTAGGTCTATACTAAGGCAAAGGAGAGGGTCAGTGAGAATTTATGAAGTTATTGATTGCCCCGTGCGGCTATCGCTAACCTTGCCCGTCACACAGAAGGCAGGCAGGCTAATAAAATTTTCGGAGGGGGCCCCCTCTCTCTTTTCTGCCCACTCCGCCAAATATTAATCTCCTAATTTTTAATTTTTAATCCGGACAGAGGGGGAGAATGAATGCCTCCGTCCGGCAAGGGCTTGGTAAATAATTAAAATTGAAAATTGATTGTTTGCGCCAGGGCCGAGATTTATGGGCGAGGGGTCCATCGTACCCCCCAGGGGACCCCCCCCCCCCCCCACCAGCGCCTGCCGAGCCGGTGCGTTCTCATGCACTAAGCATTTTTTCACATTACTCCCCTACTGATATGCTAAGCAGAGAGGGTGGAGAGGGGGCACGGGGGGTGTGCGTAGAGATGGTGGGGGGGTTCAGTTGACAATTACAATGGCGTTTTATTATTTTTAGGGAAATCGATAGATTTGAACCTGCCCCTCTAAGCCTGTAATATTTATTTCGATATCTCGTCAACAAATATAACAACGTTAGTTTAATATCAGTCTTGGACAGGAGAATTAGATTGAAGGAAGTTATATTTGCTATGCCTCGATTAAAAAAAAATAAAAAAAAAGATCAATATAGGGTCAAAATTGAGCCCCATCTCTCCCCGTCGCTACCACCCCTTAGATTGGTTCTGGTGCTGGGCCGCTTTTGGGCCAGATGCAGCCTGGATCTGTCATCCGGTACGGCGCAGTGTCTTTGCAGTGTGGGACCATCATTACTGCCCCCCCCCCCCCCCCCTCCACCGAGGCCCCAGGAAGACGTAATGTGGGTTTCAGAGCTCCTGTGGGTCATTCTTTATCACTTTACTTTAGAAAAATATCACACACTCTCCTCCTTCCCTCCAGTACCCACTGACTCTCTCTCTGTCTCTCTCTCTGTCTCTCTCTCTCCCCCTCTCTCTCTCTCTCTCTCTCCCCCTCTCTCTGTCTCTCTCTCTCTCCCCCTCTCTCTCTCTGACTCTCTCTCTCCCCCTTTTTCTCTCTCTCCCCCTCTCTCTCTGACTCTCTCTCTCCCCCTCTCTATCTGACTCATTCTCTCTCTCTCTCTCTCTCTCTCTCTCTCTCTCTCCCCCCCGCTCTCTCTGTCTCTGTTACAAACGGGGGAAACGTCCTCGGCCCCCAACAGTGCCAGGCCGCACCGACGCCCCTGCCTGTCAACAAAACTAATGCACTCTGGGAAAACAAATAATGGTCCATGGCATTAAATTAATGAGCGGTCCAATGTGCCTTTTGTGGCAGTTGTTTTCTGTTTTTTTCCCCCCACCCCGACACAGTCAGTCAAATGTGTGGGTGTTCAAGGTAATGATGATGCCTTTCTTCTCTTTTTCTCTCCCTTCTTCCCTCTCTCTCTCTCTCTCTCTCCCTCTCTATCACTCTCTTCCTCTCTCTCTCTTTCTCAGCTCATTGAGATGGATCTCTTCCTTCATGGCGAGGTAGGTCTGTACCCCTGTATAACTAACCGATGCACAGGGATAGTTTATCCTGGAATAAGAAGAGCACCAGAGTCTGCCTGATGTTAATGGATAACCCTCATTATAGAGACAGCCACCATAGCATAACCATATAAACCAGAGGATTAGGACAAAATTAAACATACAATAAAGTAGGCTTATTCTGTGCTGTTTGTTACACAATTTGTAGTATACATTTTCATGTACTCAAAAGTTATGCATGAAATAATGTTGCAAGTACTGGGCCACTTCAGGTTCTGTGTTATTGATCTTTGAGTGATTATTAGGTTAGGGTGTTATGTTTTGGCTTAGCAGTAAGAGTGAGGGTCATTCATTTGCAATAATATGTACTAAAAATAGAATAATGTGATATTGATTATTTACAGTCCCATATAGTAATGAAGATATTTTTTGTATAGTGGGATGGCTATCTCTCTCTAAGTTTCAACTGCATACAATTAGGGTCTTATCTTCCAGTGGTTGTTGGGCAGGAAGCTGTTGCCAGTGTTTGGTCCTGTCTCTCCCCACCCAGTACTGAAACTCTTTGCATGCATCCTATAGGGTCCTTTGAGTCCTGCAGGAAAGATCCATGATCATGATCAAACACTTTCCTTAGCAACTCGCACACACACACACACACACTCACGAGCACACACACACACACACACACACACACACACACACACACACACACACACACACACACACACACTTTTTCTCTCTCATTCTCTCTCTCTCTCTCACACACATACACATGCGCACACACACACACACACACACACACACACACACGCGCGCGCGCACACGCGCGCACACGCGCACAGACACATTCCTCCCCCATCTCTAACACAGCTAACGTGGGACCTAATCCATCAATCCTGATGGAATTCTCCCATGCATCAGCACCACACGTGTGTGTCGACGCCACACAAAGCCCGAGAGCCACCATGGCCTCAGAAGAATCAATTACCCCCCTATGCTTGTATATGTGTGTGTATGAGTGTGTGTGAGTAAGTGATTGTGTGGCTGTGTGTGTGTGTTTCTGCACATGTTCACAAGTGTCGGAGTATATGGGTGTGTATATTTCAGTTTGCCTGTATTTGCACTTACATGTGTACAACCTACACCTTTACACATGTGTAGGGGTCTATGTCTTTGTTTGTTTGACTCAATTGTGTGTATATGTGTGTGTGTGTGTGTGTGTGTGTGTGTGTGTGTGTGTGTGTGTGTGTATGTGTGTGTGGGTTTGTGTATGTGTGTGTGTGTGTGTGTGTGTGTGTGTGTGTGTGTGTGTGTGTGTGTGTGTGTATGTGTGTGTGAGAGAGAGAGAGAGAGAGAGAGAGAGAGAGAGGGTGAGAAAATGTATATAGTGTGTGTATCTGATGGGGAGAAGCTATAGATATGAAAGCTAAGATATGAAAAACCTCCAGCATCTAATCTGTTTTGGTGAAACCATTGCATCTCTGCATACGGCCAACAAACACCTCTACCTCTACTGCACTGTGTGTTCTGCCTGCTTATTACCAGGTATTTCCTCTCTGAACCTGCCACACAGAACTTGCTGTTAACCACTCCATGCACTAGTTAAGGCTTAGCTTTGTATAGAGTGTACATACTTTATTGGACTGGAGTGTACTTTATGGACTACCTCTGGACTGTTGTGGAAATTCCAAGCGTTTCTAACCAGATAAACTGTTCACAGTGTGCTTGCTTGTGTGTGTGTATGTGTGTGTGTGTGTGTGTGTGTGTGTGTGTGTGTGTGTGTGTGTGTGTGTATGTGTGTGTGTGTGTGTGTGTGTGTGTGTGTGTGTGTGTGTGTGTGTGTGTGTGTGTGTGTGTGTGTGTGTTTGCATCTGTCAATATTCATATTATGAATAATATTTAAATAACTAATTATTATTAGTTTACTATTAATTATTCAAAGTCACTATTTTTAAAAGCCCCTTCAGGCGCAACAATAACATATGACTTGTCTGTTTGTATGAATATGTGTGGATGTGTTTGTGAGGACCAGGTTATGTGTCAAAATATGGGGAGAGAGAACACACACCTCTGCAGACACACTCACACAAACACACACACACACACACACACACACACACACACACACACACACACACACACACACACATACACGCACGTTTTAACTAGTGTGAGAATGTGCCAGAAGGCAATGCTGTGTGTTTACCCGTCAGTGCTAAAGACACCCTTCCTCAACCCCATGGAACATTCCTGAACTAGATTACTCATTGGTTCAGTCATGAAATGTACTTGTGTAGATTATATGGTAGTTCGTTTTTGGTGGAGTAGGAATTTACGTGTGTAAAGATGAACAAAGATCAGGAGGGGCAAGAGTAGGCTTCAGGGTGTTTGACATTTGGAAATGGAAAAATGCCAAAGTCTTAAGTGATGCTATGCACCTCATGCAGCTGGCATGACGTAGGGCAGCACCACAAGACCTGAGCGCTAAGGAGGAAATGAAGAAACAATGTTAGATCAGTGATGGGAACGTCATATATGTCGGTCCTATCTGTCGGTCCTATCTGTCGGTCCTATCTGTCTTTAAATCACAACATTATATGCTAGTCGTTTGGCTAAAGTGCAACTTACGGATATAACACTGGAGTTGTTACAGTAAATATGTGATGGACACAATGTACACCTCTTGTAGGCATAAGTTATTTTTGTAGGTGGATATTAGCTGCGGAAAAAATATGAACCAGGCCAGCACTATGAAATGCTAATACACCCAGGTCCAGTCTTACAAATACAATCATATCATGAGTCATGATCTTAGGCAAGCTCTCTGTTTTTTTCCTCCACAAAATAAACAACTTCAGTGCTTTAAGGCAGGATCAGGATGTGTGGCTTGAGCTAGTCTATCTAATAGCGATGTTCCTTGCGCCAATTCCAATGACACAATTGATTAAGGGCTCGCTCTCATCGAAATACATCTAATTACCATGGGACACTTTACAATATCTCCCCTAGCCCCATTAGGGCACAACTCTGAGCTGATTTTGGTTTAGGGTGTCTTAGCGAGGAACAAACATGTACAAAACAAGTAGTGTTGAGAAAAATGGAAAGAACAAAGAATGGCACCCGGAGAACACAAGAAGGGAGGTTGAAATCACTAAGAGAGTGTCCACTTCACTTCTTACAGCACAGTCATCTGATTCAGTGCCAGACAGTGTAGAGATAAGAACACTACGTATATATGAGATCATAATGACACTCAATACAATACAATAATAATGATGATAAGATGAATTACAACAACAATAGCAATAACAATACTAACAATAATAATAATAATAAAAATAATAATAATAGTAATAATAATAATGTTCACTGCTGCTGTTTAAGAAGTATAAAATATTATATACAGTATATATATATACAGTGGTGGCCAAAATTATTAGAACACCTTACAGATCTGAGAATATTGACCTTTTTTTTGTCTCCGAAACATTATTTCATTTCATAATGTAAATGAAACATGCAGATGGTTGTTCTGAGCACAACAAATATCAGATGAAGTGATTCCTACTGTTTTTATCCACTTTTAACTCTAATATTTGGTACGCCCACCTTTGGCAGCAATTACAGCAGCACATCTCTCTGGCATAGAGTCAATATATTTCTTGAGAACTTCAACACTAATGTTATCCGATGCCTTCTGCAACTCAAGCTAAAGGCTTTCCTTTGAATGTACACTAGATCTGTCCAGTTTATTTTCCAACTCGCCCCAAATTTGCTTGATGGGTTTGAGGTTCGGACTTTGAGGGGGCCAGTCCATAATTTTCAATGTTCCAGAGGATTCCTTCTGCCACAGGTCGTACTGGCAATAGTTACAATAATGTTTAGGGTCCTTGTCCTCTTGGAAAATAAATCCAGGCCCATTAACGCCACTCCCAGAAGGTACTCCATGCCTCACCAGAATGTTATGGTATACTTTCTTATCCATGATGCCATCAATTTCGCCAAAGTCATCTGTTCCTGAGGATTAAATGGCACCCCACACCATAATACTACCCCCTCCTTGTCTAACTGTTGGCTAGAGACACTCATTTTTATATCTCTCCCCCTCACTTTGTTAAACATACACTCTTCGCTTGTTGCCAAACTATTCAAACCTGGACTCATCAGTCCACAACACTTTATACCAATCTTTCTTTGTCCATTTCTTGTGTTCTTTTGCAAATTTCAGGTGTTTCACTCTATTTTTCTCTTTCAGTAATGTTTCTGTGCTGCTATTCTGCCAAAAAGTTATTTTTCTCACAGCTTCCGACGCACAGTTTT
>NC_137917.1:16205991-16208491 GCF_963457725.1 Sprattus sprattus | reverse complement strand
AGACAGCTGGAGGACCAAGAAGAGAACGTCTCTGAATTTGACAAAAAGTGAAGTGGATTATAATAATTGAGGACTGGGTGTTTGGAGTGTGCTTTGTGAGAATTTGTGCTCACTAACTCACCGAATGTAGCCAATAGAGGCATGCGGTAAAATAACAAGCTAGGGAAAAGGCCATAGTGGAATAAAATCCACACCTACTGTACTTTGTGAATTCTAGATTATCAACAATAATGAACAATAATTACACTTATATTAATATAACTATATTTTATCTCATAAAGCCAAACAGTTTTTTTTTAAGTTTTTAAACCACTTACCTGTAAACTTATCTGGATCTGAACTCAACTGTGTTGTAGCATATTCTTATCTGACTGATAGTCTAGTCTCTATGAGAGTGAGAGGACATTATGAACCTTACCAGACCTCAGGCATTAGTAATCTGTGGAAAAACTGCTCTACACCCTGTGGGGAGAAATAGACCTGTTTGACAGGCTGACATCTCCGGTGCTCTGTCTTCTCTTGCAATTATGCTGCTTCAGGATTGTTCCTCGTTTGATTCCAGACCAAAATCTTGTGTGGTCTACATTGGGTAATTATAACCACTACCACCATAGTTACTGTAAAATCAAAGCAAATGTGTGTGAGAATAGACTAACATGCATGCATACTAATTGTGTGTGTGTGTGTGTGTGTGCGTGCGTGCGTGCATGTGCGTGCATGTGCGTGTGTGTGTGCGTGTGTGTGTGTGTGTGTGTGTGTGTGTGTGTGTGTGTGTGTCCATGAACACTTTTGTATGAGTGTGTCTTCGTGCATTCGTGTATTTGTACTTTTGTAACTGAGTGTATGCGTGTGTGTGTGTGTGTGTGTGTGTGTGTGTGTGTGTGTGTGTGTGTGTGCGTATGTGTGTGTGTGCGTGTGCGTGTGTGTGTGTGTGTGTGTGTGTGTGTGTGTGTGTGTGTGTGTGTGTGTGTGTGTGTGTGTGTGTGTCTGTGGATCTCTATTTTCAAGGTTCCTCAGCTGTTCTCCTCTTCAAAGGCACTGAGTGCTGCCCCCCCCCCCCTTCCTCCCTTCCCACCCCACCCCACCCAACCCCCCTCACACACACCCACACACCCACCAATCTCTGCTCCTTTGTCTTTGTGTTACATATTTAATAGGGAGCCATGAGTGTGAGGAGGTACCTGAGGCTTGGCGCCGGGGCCTGGCTGCCCTGTGCCTGCGTGCGTGGCCCTTTTAAGACAAAGGCGGGGAGCGTGATCAAAGGCCCCCATTGATGTGCCTCAGAGAGGGGAGCCATTGAGGGGCCAAGTGATGCCCCCACGCAACCAAGACCCTTGCCACTCGGAAACCGGCACCCCTCTCTTCTTCTCTTGTGTGCACGCGTGTGTCTCGTGTGTCTATGGGTGTGTGTGTGTTTGTTTGTGGTGTGTGTGTGGGTGTGTGTGTGTGTGTATGTGAGTGTGTATATGTGGTGCTGCAGAGAGAAACTGGAAATTTAAACACTTTAGAAGGGCATTGGGGACCCCTGGAAGACAGGAACTGCAATAATGTGACGCCTCCCTCTCTCTCTATCCCTGTTTCTCTCTCACTCTCTATCCCTCACATTGTCTCTCTCCATCCCTCTTTCTCTCTGTCTTCTGGATGCATTGGCCCATGGCGCCTGTCAAACTATCTGGTTGATTTTATTGCTCATTCTCAATCACCTACTTGTAGAGATCAGGAACACATGTACAGTATTGATCGCCAATCAATGATCAATTAAGCAAGCCATTTGTTCAAATAAGAGCCCACGGCTCATTCCGGACGGTGGCGTTCCTCTGGTATTGGAACTGGGATGGAGAGGAAATGGGACACCCTTGCATCATCGATCAAGGGGAAAAATTAAGGGGGATTTTAAACACAAATCTCGTTTGTTGGCTCTGGGAAGATAAAGTCAAGGAGCTGAGCTGAGACAGACTTGATGAAGGTATAAATACCTTAGACACAGTGAAGAGCTTAAACAGATGATGTGAAACTGGCTCCTTAACTAATTGTAAGGTTTTCAGACAATTGTAACTAACGAAAGCCTACCTTGTTGAATGTTGGATTCAATTTCACAATTGCATAATGAACTTAAATAATCTGCATTATTGTGTTATTATCTAAGGGCAGGAGGCATTAGTATTAGGATTAAGATGGGACATTGATATATTTCTATTTAAAAAGACTCTGATGATACCTTATTTGCAGTAACCAGAGCCTAGAAGGACTTTGGGGTGTCCTTACAAGACCATTTGAGAGTTCTTTTAGTTTTACGAGACCATTTGAGAGTTCTTTTAGTTTTACGAGATCATTTAAGAGAGTTCTTTTAGTTTTACGAGATCATTTAAGAGAGTTCGTTTAGTTTTACGAGACCATTTAAGAGAGTTCTTTTAGTTGTACAAGAACATTTGAGAGAGTGACTTTATTCTTACAAGACTATTTGAGAGAGTTCTTTTAGAACCTTTCAGCCCCAAAGGTT
>NC_137917.1:16190991-16203491 GCF_963457725.1 Sprattus sprattus | reverse complement strand
CGTTGGGGAAAAGGGGAGGGGTGCATGTGCGTGTGTGTGTGTGTGTCTGTGTTTGGCATAGGGAGGGGCTCTGTGTGTGTGTGTGTGTGTTGTCTGCGCAGCGACAGTTTGGAAGCTTCACACTTTGCTGCCCAAGCCGGCGTTGTCTCGGCAGTGGCCGAGTTCCCACGTGAAAGTGCCACCGCGCCGCGCCAGGACCCACTGACCGTTGAGCACGGTAGCACCCGCTCTGGATCCGCGCTGGCACACGGGCAAATAAACCCCAATCCCGACTCTCACAGACACTGCACTCACCAGTCAACAAACTGCCTCAACATATCTCAACAGCATTTATGATAATTAAAATATATAGCACTGTTGTATGGCTGCAATTGCCTACGGCTATAGTTTGGCAGTTTACTTTCACAAACGTTAATACAATTTGGTGTAATCGAGAATTAGGTGAGACCTGGATGTTGTATTTTAGAGGACCATAATAGGACAGAAATAAGTAAAGAAATAAGTAAATAGCTGTCCTGAAAATGGAATGATTTCTCCCAACAAAAAGCTTCGGTTGAGTAAATAGTGGTAACATACTTCCAGCTCTTGGCATAACATATTCCTCTGACATCACCACGGTCAATTACCATCAAGGCAAACAGTGAGGTAACACACATGCAAATTCTTGTGTGTGAGCCAACTCCTAGACCCCTTGTTACAATTCATAAATCTGAGTCAATTAAAGCAGTGTGTATATGCCAACCCAGAAAGAATGAGAGAGAGAGAGAAGATAAGAGAAGAGAAGAGAAGAGAAGAGAAAAGAAGAGAAGAGAAGAGAAAGAGAAAGAGAAAGAGAAAGAGAAAGAGAAAGAGAAAGAGAAAGAGAAAGAGAAAGAGAAAGAGAAAGAGAAAGAGAAGATGAAGAGAGAGAGACTGAAGTAGCCAGAACAGAAGCAATATCAAATGTGGTGATTAGCATACGATCATGTCTGCGGTGGCTTGGTGTCAGATAACAACGTTAACGGTGTATCAGAAATGAAAGGAGTGCAAGAGAGAGAGAGAGAGAAAGAGAGAGAGGGGGGGAGAAAGGGGAAGAGGGAGGGGTAGAGAAGTAGATAACTGGTGGTGGCAGGGGGGGGGGTGAAGAGAGACACTGGAGAGAGGGAAGGAGAGGGGGGAGGAAAGAGGGGCAGGGAAGGGGGTGGGGTTGCTTAGTGACAGGGGTGGGTGAACATGGAGGGGGGCAGAGTGGGGGGTGGGGTTGGGGGGGCATTTTTGGGTGATGCTGCCTGCTGGGCCGGCATGAGGTGAATGTGAGGAACAAGGGAGGAAGAGTTGCGGGGGGTAGAGAGTGAGGGAGAGAAAGAGAGGAGAGAAGAGGGAGAGAGAGAGAGAGAGGGAGGGGGTGTCAGGCCTCCCTCCCTGCAAATGAGGCGACGCGGACAGATGGCGTCCCTTGGAGGGGCTGCGCGAGCGAGTCCTAGTTTTCACCTGCGGCCCCCATGGGAAAAATCTGCCTTCCACACACATGCAGCAACCGAGAGAGAGAGAGAGAGAGATAGCCATGGAATGCTCCTACATACACACACACACACACATACACACACACACACACACACACACACACACACACACACACACACCAGGATGGAGGGACGGGGGGACACGGATGCAAAGAGAAAGAGAGACAGAGACATATAGAGAGAGAAAGCGAGGTGAGACAGTGTCATGTTCAAGAGAGAAAAAGCATCAGTTAAAAGTAGAGGAGAAAATGTGCTACTTTGTCTGAAGGACTCTTAACTCCAACGGAAATGAGCCTTACAGTCCAAACTAAAAGCCCTTTTACACATGCCTTGATTTTTTTTTATCGTGATCAATTTTTCCTCCAAGTCTTTTTTGAATCATGTGGCTGTCTATCCCTCTATCTTTCTCTCTCCTTCCTTCCTAATTTCTCACTATTTCTCCCCCTCTCTCCTTCCCTCTCTCCATCTCTCCTGGCCCCTGACTGTTGGTTCTTACAGATGGTGCTTTTGAGTGCAGTGAATGGGGCACCCAGGGTCAGGAGGATGAGACAACAATGCAACGATTGCCTCCCTGCTTTCTCCTCCACACAGCTCAGAGAGAGAGAGAGAGAGAGAGGACAAGGGAGGGAGAGAGAGAGAGACAGAGAGAGAGAGAGAGAGAGAGTGGATGAGTGAGGGAGAGAGAGAAGGGAGAGGGAGTGGATGAGGGAGAGAGAGAGAGAGAGAGAGAGAGTGAAAGTAAACAATGGTCCTCTCTGGCCGGGTGGTGTGTGTTTAGGGGTTTCTTTTGGGGGGGGGGAGTGCAGACTCACAGGGTCACTGCAGGGCAGGTGGAGAGGTTTGGGGGGGTTAACTGAGTTGGGGGTGCGGTTGTGTGGAGCAGGGGGGTCGTTTTTTCCTCTCTCTCTCTCTCTCTCTCTGTTTCTCTCAGCTTCACTGCTGGCATGTTGGTTAAACTCAGGTCAGGGTTCAGTGCAGCTGCACAAGGCTGGGAGTTTTTGCCCAGTTAAGATAACTTACGTCGAAAGGTGTCCATTTACTCCACTGTACAAACCAAAAGAAACACAAGGTGTTCAGGCCTGTAGAATCCAGTGATATCATGATTCCCCAGTAATCTAATGACCCCCTATAATCTCAATACATTTAGTTGTTGCCACTTTCAATCAGTTGCCTAAGAATAACTTTATCACACTTTGCTCTACCCATTCCCAAACTGGTAACCAGTCAATCACTTATACAATTCCATTTGAAAATAAAGATTTACTCATATAAATACTACATAATGTTATTGCAATTTCTTTCAATTTTGGGTTCATTATTACTTTGTTGAGTTTTGTTAAAAAATGTTATGGACTTTAAGTGGAAAAGGTGTTGCATAATTAGAGCGTTATTACACTCGGAAACAGTCAGGAATGTCACCTAACCATCAGACTTCCAGGGAGGAACACAGCACCCACAAAGATGACTCAGAGATGTATTTCACATAGTTCCACAGAGACGAAACTGGCAATGTTTTGACCTCTGACCAAATATTGATGATACTGTACTAGGAGTGAACTTTCCCATACTGATCTGTTCACGGCTGTGTGTGTGTCAGTAGCTCACACCTCACTACACCTCAGCAAGTGTCCTCCATCAGGTGAAATGTTCAATCTCTCTCCTTGTCTTGGCTCCACATCATGGCTCCACATCAAACTTTGATTCCACTCATCCATTATCCCTTTTCACTCCTTTTGAATCAGTGACGGAATGACATGATGACATTTCTGTTCGGGTATTGAATTGAAGGGGTGAAATGGCAATGTTATTTTGTGTGTGAGTCAAGAGGCATACTGCTATGCCCCCCCCCCCCCCCCCCCCCCTCTCATTTGGTCCCTGCCCCCCCCCCCCCCCCCCCCAACAACCAGATCCGATCAGTCATGTTACGCAGCAGGAATGCGCGACAGGAGCTATCCCGAGTCCTGCCTCTGAGGCACGTGCTGCGCAACTACACAGATGCTGTATTGATCTCATCAGCTTGAGGCGTGCGGATCAATACAGATGATCAGCCATTCCATTGAGTCTCTTACATCCCACTAGCCACATGATGCTCCCTTATTCTTCTGCGCTCGGCTTGCCGGAATGTTCTACCGGAGAGCGGCAAAGAATAGATGGGACATCTGTTTTACAACCAAGGCCTGTGGCCATGGCGGACTGGCTAAAGACAGTGACAGCATGGGAGAGGGGAAGGATAACGGTCATTTAACAGTGAAACACTAGTAAACAAAGAGCACATTGTCTCAGTACAACAATCTTGAAATATTTAACACAATGTGTTGATGAAGTCTAAAGGTCGAAACTACCGTCTGGACCGAATTTTCCAATTTTCTGAGCATTAGGTTATTCTGGTGTTTGGATTTTCCATCTTATGGAGTGATAGCATACTACCTCAACTTGCATACTGTACTTGAACTCAGACCAGAGTCTATTCTCTCTCCCAGCTACACAGATCATTACCAAGACGAATAAAAACAAACATTATAATGTTTTACACATAACAAATGAATGGTGAATAACTCAACAACACCCAGCTACTTAGTGAGAGAGAGAGAAAAAGAGAGAGGGGACATTTTATATAGTACACGACATAGTATTGTTCATATATTACACAAAGTTATAACAGAATATACAACAGTCTTGAAGTCCTTAAATGAACCTGGATAAGAGGCAATTTTACGACCTGGATGAGTTATGATGTAAGCCACCGCAAGGCGTGGTAGATGACGTTGACCAGTTTGAGATGAGCACTGCAGAAGTTTGAGCACAGAGCGGGATAGAGAGGGGCGGTTGGTGATTTAAAAACAGACTGTCTGTCTCGCTGTCTGTCTGTTCCCATGCTAATCCCGTGCTACCGTCTGTCTCGTTCTGTTCTGTCTCCCCTTCCACCCCCAGGTTTCGCCTGCAAATCGCCCCATCCCAGGGCACAAGAGTTTCAATGGAGCATGAACCTCTCGCCATCCGCAAAGCGCTGACCCCCGCCCGCCCCTCGCCCCCCTCAGCACCCCACGGTCCCCCACCCCTACCCCACCGACCTCCTCGGGACCCTCTCCCACCCTACTAACCCCCACCGCCCCCACCCCCGTCCCCGGACCCCCTTTCTCCATCTGTTTAGATGATTGACAGTTGTTGAGGAGCAGGGAGAGGGGCCCAGTTCAGAGATCACTGTGGGGGTGAGAAGGCGGGTTGGGAGACACAGAGGGGCCCACCCCGATATGGCCCTCACACCCCTTTATGCAGACACCCGCTCTCCAGAACACTCTCACACACGCAAATACAGATATGCACAAACACACACACACAGACACAGACACAAACACAGACATACACACACACTCATACAGACATACATGCATACACACACACACACACACACACATACATGTGCATACACACACACAATTAATATACATAAACACTCAGACACACACACACACACACACATGCACACATGCATAAGCTGGACAGCTGTAGGGCAATTGAGTGCATGTCACTGAATGTATGGAAAGCTCATAGAACTAAATGTACAGAATAGTGTAGCCTGTCTAGCCATGATCCAAATATTCAAACCGATGTTCAGAGATACGAAGTTAAACACATCCTCACAGAAGTCTGAAGAAGTCATTGCACGTAGCTGTGCAGAATGGGCTGTCACATCACATAGTATTACCAGTGATTCCTTAAGCAAAGCTGATAATAATAGGATGGAAAGATGAGGAGGATTTTGCTCTCCTCTGATTCGGAACATCATGTCCTATCTTCTTTTTCTTCCTTCACAACCTCGAACAAAGGAACCAGCGCATCAGAGAGAGAGAGAGAAAGAGAAAAAGAGAGAAAGAGAGAGAGAGAGAGAGAGAGACGCTGGGTTGTTACTTTGTGTGGATGTGAGATGACTACTAAAGCAACTGATAAGATGAATGCAGATCAAGTACATTATCCTCCAGTAGTTTGGGGTATCCACAAAGGAGCAGTATCCAGAGAGTTTTGACAGTATCCAGAGGGCCATAATGAATACGTTTTCAGAGATGTTTTAAAGATTTGTGGGTTCGGTGTCAAAAAAGACTAAATAAACCTTTTGCGAAGTGGGAAAATGTGTCAAAGGACATCTGACACTTCAGTGCGGTCCAGTATGTGTTCATGCTCATGTTTATGAAAGTAAGTTTGAGGACTGTGTGTGTGTGTGTGTGTGTGTGTGTGTGTGTGTGTGTGTGTGTGTGTGTGTGTGTGAGTGTGTGTGTGTGTGTGTGTGTGTGTCCTTCTGTCTACTCTGTCCACACACTCTCAGAGATCATTTAAAAGCAAGTGCGGTGCTCCTGGTGATTAAGTGTGTGTTCTGGCCCTCCTAATTTTACAGGGGAGAAGCGTAGCGTCTGACCTCACAAGCCCCCACCCCACCCCACCCCACCCCACTAGACCTATCCCACTGCCATCCTTCATGCTCTCCATATTCATCCAGGGACCTCACAGACACACACACACACACACACACACACACACACTCACAGACACACACACACACACACACATACACACACACACACACACACTCACACACTAACAGACACGCACAATCACACACTCACAGACACACACATTCCATTCTGCTTAGCCTTTACCTTCTGGAGAGGGATCTCTTCCTCTATCACTCCCTCCATTCTCCATATCCCTTTCTCCACATTTATATCTCCTACGGGTTTATCCATCACCCAGGGACGCCAGCCCTCTCTGTCTGTGGTGGTGGCCATTAAACTAGTTCCCTGCTTGATTTAGCGCCTCAGGTATGGGCAATCCCGAGCTTGCGCTCTGTATATGCGCCGTATCCCTGTGCCGGGGCGGATAGGCGAGGAGAAGGGTGGGGGTGGCAGGGGATGATCCATTGGATCACTGGTCACCAAAGACCGTGGAGAGCCGGGGCTCTTTCTGTGCCTTTGTCCCGGGCTTTTCAGCTTCAGTGAGCGGCAGAAGATTGGAGAAAGCAGGCGAGACATCCGTCATTTGCTGAGCTGAATCTATCCTGAAGCAGGGAGACAGACTTTGTTCCAGCGAAGTTATCCTGTGTGTGTGTGTGTGTGTGTGTGTGTGTGTGTGTGTGTGTGCGTGTTTTGTTTTCACACAATGAGCACAGAGAAAAACAAAGATGGAGAAACATGGTTATGGGGTGAGAGGGAGTATTCAGGGACTTTAGGGAATATGACTAATGACAGAAGTAGTGGTTAGAGACAGAGATAGAGACAGATACACATACAGATATATAAAGATAGATAGAGAGATATATAGAGAAGAGAGCGATAGAGAGAGAGAGAGAGAGACCGACAGACTTCCATTGGTCATCTGCATCCAAAAGCACGCATGTCATCTCTTTATTTACTAACAAGTCCAAACTCTTGCTCACCAAATAAGCACTGCTCATAAACCAAGCCCAAAACCAAACTTAGTTTAAAACCATGTTTTTACCCTGACAATGTAAAATGATGTTGATATCATTAACAGTGGTCGACGGTGTCAACGGTGGTTGCTCAACGGCGCAACAGCACATGAACAGAAGGGCCAAAGACAGTAACGAGACAGAGAGAGTGTGAGAACGAGTGAATGACACACAATTAGAGAGAGAGGTGGGCAGAATGAAAGACTGAACAGAGAGAACTCCAGAAGTGGCGATCTGGGAGGTGGCAGAGGCCATGCAGATGGATGATGGAGGATCTGAGGTGGAGGTCGCTGGGCTGGGGTGGGGGGAGGTGAGGTGGGGTGTGGTGTGGTGTGGTGTGGTGGGGTGGGGTGGGGGCTGGCTGGCTGGCCGTCTGACTGGCTAGATGGCGGGGTGGGCAGGGAGGCAGGCGGGCAGGCAGGGAGGCAGGCTGTCTGGGTGAGTTGTGGTGGGACTGGCCTAATTGATCTCTGGGTGATGCACGAAGCTCAGGCTGAGGGACCCGGGCCCAGGCCATTAGGATGCTAATCCAGCCCTCCTCTCTTCTTCTCTTCTCTTCTGCTGCTGCTACTACTGGTGCATAACACAGGTATGAGGAAGATGAGGGGGGAGAAGGAAGAGAAAGAGGGGAGAAGAAGAGAGGAAGAGAGGGGTGTGGGGGAGGTTGTCTTAGACACACACACTCACACACATAAACTGACCCAGACTCACACAAAAAACTTACACACACACAAAAACACACACACACACACACACACACACACACACACACACACGCAAGCAAACATGTATCCATGGATGGGGACACAACCAAATTCACTCACAAAAGACACACTTGCACAAATGTACACACAAAGACACACACACACACACACACACACACACACATACACAACTTCACAAATGCACACACACACGCACACTGCATGTAGATCATCTGGGCTGTCACCCTCTCAAACGCGTGCTAATAGAAACGGCGACCACTGGCCTGCATTCATGTCTCCTTTATTGGTCTTTTTTGTCTTTCTTTCACAAAGACCAAAGCGGGAGGATATCCGTGGCAGGGCGAGGGGACAGGGGGCTGCGGGATCGGGGGATCATTTTTTATTTCCCCTAATTGACGTGAACAGTTCTTTTGACCCTAATTAGTGCTCTGTAATCTCTCATTTGCATATCACAAAGGCAACACTATTTGCATATTTGTAAACGAGACAAGGATTGCATCTGCATGCTCTCCATCCCCTCTCTCTCTCTCTCTCTCTTTCTCTCCCTCTCTCTCTCTCTCTCTGTATACATGTGTATATACACTTCTTTCTCTCTGTCTGTCTATCATACACATGAATACAAATATACACAAATAGACACACACACACAGACACAGGAATGGAGCCAACTAGTCAGCACACAGGTCAGCACACAGAGGCAGAGGCTGGCATGAATTGGCAATGGCAGAAAGTCTTAGGAGTTGTATAATATTCATGTAATTGCCATGTCACGTCACGTTTTACAGTCTCTCTCTGGGTCTCTCTCTCTCCGTCTCTCCCTCCTGGTCTCTCTCAGTCTCTCTGTCTCGGTGTCTGCATAGCCTTTGCATAGCCAAGCTGCCCTCTATCTGTCTCTCCAGCCAAAAAAAGTTTCAGTACCCTGCCACCAAAGTAAATGAATGACATCAATACAATATAATGAAACCACAGTAATGAACGTTTTCTTTCGCTCTCCCTCACTCTTTCCTTCACACGTTTTAAAACTCTACCTGCGTCGCCACGGTGATGGTGCCTGTCGGACACCTCTCATCCCCTTGCCAAGGCTGACCTGACCGCCACTCCCCCCCAATTACTATGGAAATGGGGGCTAATTGAACGGCCGGTGGGTAATGGGGGGGACAACACGGCACACATTATGAAGAACGGGGACGGCCTCCACGGCAGCCCGGCCGCAGGGTGGAGCAGCCCACAGGGGGGTGGATTAGCAGGGTGGGGGTGTCTGCATCTACAGCCCGTATGGAGGACTAATCTGGAGCCCTGGCCTACCAGAGTGGTTTCTCTGGTTTCACTGCATTGTTCATGTAGCCACTTGCCTTGATGCTACGGGTGCTGCACAGGCAGGGAGTGTGTTGGTCTGTCCTACAGGAGCAGTTCTTCTTTTATTTTATTTTTTCATTCATTTAATATTTTATAGACAGTCAATCAATTATTTTTAGAAGTTGAAGTAGTAGTAGTAGGAGGAGGAGGAAGAGGAGAAGAAGGAGGAGGAGGAGGAGATATACATAAGCTATCAGTATCGCTCTTTTTCATAAAAAAAATCTACCATTGGCAAATCTGTATGTGACAAATGACTGATCAAAATGCATTGCTCTTGTAGCTTATTTTATTAAAGTTCTACAGCCATCCTACAAAAGAATATCATCACAGAAAAATGCACGATACATTAATGAGTTCAAGGGTAGACAATTATCAGCAATCTGCAGCCCTAGATGGCAGCTCCCAATAGAGGCATTAGCTATATGATATATTACCATGCTGAGAGCGGGTTTTCATATGGAAATTACCACTCCTCTAATTGTCTGTGATGGTGAAGGAGGGGAAGCCCTGCGAGAGGCCGACTGTGGCACGGCTCCGGCACTGATCTGGGCCGGGGTCAGAACCAGAATCAGACACTGCCTGGGCCCGAGCCTTGAAAAGGAGCAGCCGCTCAGATCTTTGTTTTGAAAGAAGAAAGTGTGTGTGAGTGTGTGTGTGTGTGTGTGTGTGTGTGTGTGTGTGTGTGAGCCGGAGCAGAGAGACAAGAACTTTGATTTTTGTTTGTGAGGACAAAGACAGATACATCGCCTTGGCAATTAGCAGCAATTTACGTGTGAATGTTTCTATATAAATCTTCATCTATGTGCATGTGTGTGTGTGTGTGTGTGTGTGTGTGTGTGTGTGTGTGTGTGTGTGTGTGTGTGTGTGTGTGTGTGTGTGTGTGTGTGTGTGTGTTTGTGTGTGTGTGTGTGTGTGTGTGTATTTGCATATCTAATGCTGGGGTTTTTAAGGTGATGAATAGATCTAACAAGAAGAGTGTTTTGTACCTATATGACAAACATCTGGGTTTAAGAATAAACCTCTTGTATCTCTTGTGATGCATTATGAAGATAGAGCCTCTTTCATCTACACTGAAGGAAACAGAAATGCAGCTCCTTCTGTGCACAGCCAAGGCATTTGAATAGAAGCACAAAGCAGCTTACAAAGTGTGTGTATCATCAAACATGTATAGTTCAATAAGTAATTAAAACAAAAAAACGAAAATTATACTGATATACTATTTATTAATACACAAGTAAACACGAGGAAGAAGAGAAAATAAATAAAGTTGTGATCAACAAGTTACCATAAAATGATCAATTGACTGTAAGTAAGGGTATATGATTACATGTCATTGCATTTATAACAATCTAAATTTATATAATTTCTTAATTATTGATCATTAAGATCATTAAGAGTCATTGATTACATGTAAAGCTGATACGCATTTAAATGGTTTATATGCAAACACTTAATTTAGAAATAATTAATAGAAGACTATTTAGAAATACCAATAAGCTGCATTGATCATTATTAAAATGTATCAGCACACTGTTAGGGTAATACTTTACTCTTTTGTTGAGGCCAGTTCTTACAAAGTGCTACCCAGAGGTGGATTTTGCCCAAGGCCACAGAAAAATTAGATAAGTCCAACAGTACCTAGCCACACTCCTCATATTGAGCGTAGCATTAGTGGCGCTAGCGCTAGTGCTCTCATTGAAACCCAAGGCGTTTTACTGCGCCAGGTTCACCCACTACCTCCCATCAACCCACAGCCCCCCATTCAGTGTCTACTTGAGCCTGTTGGCCCTTTTGTGAACCATCCCTAATGCACTGACCTTCACTTCACTGCGGTTCTAATGACTCACGGGCCATTAGAGGCCCTGCTCCTGCCATCGGGCCCCGCTGACCCCCCTGCCTGCCTGGCCTAGCCCCCTGCCCCATTCCCCTGGTCATGTGCTGTGAGGGTGCTCAGCCACTACAGTGTGGGAGGCCCTGGTACTTTGTGAAATGGCACTTTGTTGTGTCTGTTTGGCAGGTGGAATAGCCAGTGGTCTTGAGGTCTGGGGAAAAAAAGGTCTGTCACATTTGGCATTTCTCTTCATCCCTTTCTCTCTCTCTCACACACACACTCACACACACACACACACACACACACACACACACACACACACACACACACACACACACACACACACATACACACTCCCACTCCCACTCCTAAACACACATACAGTGGCTCTCAAGACAACACACTGGCAGATAAAACACATCGCAGAAGTAAAGTTCAGACGTCTGAGTCATGTCTCCTGTCAGGTTCTCCTGTGGGGGCCCTCTCCTCCCCTCTGCTGTCTCCCCGGCTCTGAAGCTGCAGTTTGTGGGAGAGCTGGGGTTTCAGGGCTCCCTGCTTTATTAACCTTGCCCACCACCATCGCCAGGTGGACTGCCACTCCCCAACCAAAACACAGCAAAGAGCACGAAACAGAGGCGAGGCATGTCCTCCCAATCTATACACCACCAACAGAGATAGATAGGAGAAAGTGATGGAGGGAGACAGAGGCTCAAGGAGGAGAGAGGAATAGGAAGGGAGAGGGTAAGAGATAGAGGGAGAGAGAAAGAGAGAAAGAGTTGGAGAGAAGGGAAAGACAGACAAAAAGGGAAAGAGTGAGAGAGTAAAAACAGATGATGGAAGGCAACAGAGGAAGGGCGCTTGCAAACATTTGATAGCTTTTGTCGTCTTTGGATTCCTCACCTTGGCTTCCCCCCTCTATTTCTCTCTCTCGTCCTCTTATTTTCTCTTTCTCTCCCTCTCTCTTTCTCTCTCTCTCATTTTCTTTCCCTTCCTGTCATATCTTTAAGTGTTTTCCCTCCCTTTCTCTCTCTCCCTTTCTCTCTCTCTCTGTTCTCCACCCTGCTGTGGGCCTTTCTCCAGCCCCCTACCTCAGCCCAGTATTGGATCTCAGTGGGCACTTTGAGCTTTTAAATGAATAGGCAAATGAGACGCGAGGCCGCGTCAGAGAGGCTGCGTCCAGCGGAGAGAGGACGGGGTGGAGGAGAAGGAGGTGCGGGGGAAAGGGGGGGGGGGGGGTGTTTGTGACATTTGTGTTTTCAGTATGCAAAGACACTTTTTACATCCACATTTCTTTTGTTTGTGTGCGTGTGTGTGTGTGTGTGTGCGCGTGTGTGTGTGTGTGTGTGTGTGTGTGTGTGTGTGTGTGTGTGTGTGTGTGTGTGTGTGTGTGTGTGTGTGTGTGTGTGTCTGTGTGTGTGTGTGTGTGTCTGTGTGTGTTTGAGTATGTGTGTCTCTGCGTGGGTGTGAGTGCCTGTGTGTGTGTTTCCACATGAAAAAACAGGTTACTTGTAGGTCTAAGCTCCCCCAAAACAGCCCATTCCAAATCCCAAGGGGTAGCTAAAAGAGTCATGTCATTCATTTTGATGCCGGTGCCCGTTGTGTGCAGGACTACAGGTCTTGGGCGC
>NC_137917.1:16178491-16183491 GCF_963457725.1 Sprattus sprattus | reverse complement strand
GCAGTGTCACTGCATGGTCAAAAATGCAGAGTTGTGGCTAAAACACAGGCTCAGCCAATGGACTAAAACTCTTGTGTTTCGGTAGTGACATGAAAACTAGGGACATGATTTTTTGAGTATAGTAAATTGATTTAAAAATTAAACCCACAATAAATCTAAATATTCCAAGTTCTGTTTCAACCCAATCATAAAGATCTTTGAAATTAAATCATTGAAAAAAATCTAAAAAAATTGAAAAGTGTTATTTAAAGGCATTGAAATTTAGATGTCAGGGTTGGGGACAGCTACTTCCCAATAGAAAGTACCCTATAAATGATGATTTTGTATATATTTAGCTTATCACTATGTCATGTAATGCATTGGGTTTATATAGACCATAACATTTTCTAATTAAATATCTATGCCTAAATACCTAATTGTTTTGTAAATAGTTTTTATTGTTCAGGGACTGCACATTACACGAATTCGGTAGAATGGCCCATATAAACTAAGACAGTTTCAATCATAGACATTAGAATTGGATATCTTTACTCAGAACGGAACATAACAAACCCATTTCTAATTTTCAAACATAAGAGCCCTCTCGACCCTTTCTGACTCATGGTAAAATGTGCAGTTACAGTTCTCAGATATTATTGTACTGTAAACAATAATACATCACATATAATATAATATAGTATAATACTGTATGCAGCGCCAAGTGGAGCCAGCGCTTCTCTTGAAACTCACCACACCACTTACTGAGACGGAGAACACAGCGAGAGCTCAGGGGTTATCAATGATTCACACAGAAAGGGTGACACAAACACTGATACACAAGAAACCCTACGCTGGGCATTACCCAGTGGTGGAAGAAGTACTACAGTTTCTTACTTAAGTAAAAGTACAAGTAAACAGGCAAATGAAAGTAAAAGTAAAAGTAAAAGTACTACATCAACAATCCTACTTAAGTAAAAAGTAAAAAGTACTCACTTTTAAATTTACTTTTAAAGTAAAAGTAAAAGTACTCACGCAATGGGTTGTCTCAATGTCTAGGCTGTCCCATTTTGATAAAGAAATAGCGACTGGTAATAAATGCCTCTACAGATGTCACTACTAGTAATAATTATAAGCAACAACATTTGTTAATTGGAAAGGTTGGTGTACTTATTGGGCCTATTGTCTGTAATACTGTTCACACTCTATTTTACAATTCTGCAGATGACAAGTTATCTACCAGGGATTATTTGCAAAGTTAATACCATTAAGCCAAACCAATAAAAATATCTTTTAATCTTTTATTTAATTGTAAACGTGTAAAAAATGGAAATATGAAACATGAAAAACAAATGGAGTTGTTAAACTGGTCAATGCAGAGTTTTATGCTCTATTGATTGCAGAAAAGAAAAAAAGAAAACATATTGTAACCCAAGAATTGCATGCCAGGCAATAACCAGTCAATACAAAAGGCAAATCTTCACGTTAGCTTGACATTGCTAAACTACCAGCTTTATCTTACCACTACGTTAAATAAATAATCAAGGTACAATCGTGTTATTTTGATGCTATTGCTGTATGTCAACATGTATTTTTGCTAGAGTATAAAATCATGTCAGTAACCGCATACGATATGCAAAAGTCATTAACTTAGCATAGCAAGAACTCCGCATAATTTGACCTGTTTCTCCAAATTTGAAGGCGATTTTTTTTAGGTAGACAAGAAACGCACTGAAACCTCCACGGGTTATTCTTAGGGCCTCTGAACTTGAACATGTCCTCAGATGAGGCTGACTCTGAATCCATGCTGAAAAGTTGTTTGTTAGTCAGGCTGTTTGTCGAATGTTTAAGCAAAACAGGCAAGGCTACCGTAGTGCTGCTGCTGCTGCCAAATACACACTCTGCTGTCATTGGAGCTGATAGAGCCACCTGATTGGCTGAAACGTCCTAAAGCAACGCAATCCATATTTTTGTGTAGGCAACATTTTGGCAAAACTGTGTTCATAAAATGTAACGAATAACGACACATATTGTAGAAATGTAGCGGAGTAAAAGTATAGATAATAGCTGCAAAATGTAACGAAGTAAAAGTAAAAAGTATGCACTATTATTTTTACTTAAGTAAAGTACAGATACGTAAAAATGTAACGAAGTACAGTAACGAAGTAAAAATACTTCGTTACATTCCACCACTGGCATTACCCCTCATACACAGACTCATAATCTCTAACATAAATCCACGCTAACATGGGGAAAAACAAGTTCATTCTAAATCCAAATTTACAAACAGAATTAAACATTAAGCATTCACGCTCCCACTCACACAGGGTTATGGGACACATCAGGGAACTCATTCACTCTCATCTCTCTCTCTTTCTTTAAGTTTTAACTAAACTAAGTTTTATGAACTACCTGAACCCCCCCCCCCCCCCACACACACACACACACACACACACACACTTTTTAGCTGGGGGACATTGGGCAATCAGAAACTGAAGAAATGTTTTATAAATGGAAATATTCAGTTTTACATTGGAAAATAGAAACTATTTACATTAAAGATATATACAAAAATATCATTCAGAATTTTTGCTTTTATTTGTAACAGTTGTATGTTATTTATTTGTATTTTTACACCATCTGAACTGAATTCAACTGAATAAGCAGTATTATGAATTTAAATCAAATATCATGAAAATACGGTCTACGGTATGAAGCCTGATAATTAAGCTAAGATTATGCTCTCCCAAACTGTGTAGTAGGCTAACGTTACGTTTGAGTGAATTGTGAGCGCGATACGGCGAAATGGATGATAAAAAGCTTCTGAATAGAAAGTTTACCTTTAAAAGTTGTGTTGTGCAAAAAAAGCGAGCTTCACTGTTGTCGGAAAATGTCAACAGGCAGCTGGCTGAGAGCACAGAAGTAGTAGGTGTACCTTTTATTGGTAACCTAACTGTTACGGTTCATTGTTTTTGAAATAAGAGGCCTGACTTCTATGTTCACAGCAAACTTAAAAAAAAAAAGAAAATATTAAGCCATGGTTTAACTGCACTGAGTCCTTGTTTATCTGAAATGTGCACTTTATAATTTTATTTTGTACCGCCCTGTTTGGCAATGTTGTTTTTCAATAAAATAAAACATTGCATAAAGCAAGCCAATCCAGTTTTCCATGTTGATAAGAGCATTAAAAAAAAAAAAAAATGATTGAAGGGACATTTAGAATAGATAAACATTTGCGATTAATACATTTGCGATTAAAACATTTGCGATTAATCGCGATTAAATATTTTAATCGTTTGACAGCACTTATATACATATACAGTGGTGGACAAAATTATTAGAACACTAGGCATATTTAAGAGGTTTCAGTTGTTTTTGTTGAATTGGCCATTAAAATAAGGTTTTTGTCACTGAGGCCACACCACCAATTGGTATAGATTCAAAGCCTCTAGAGGCAGTCTTGAAGCAAATGTTGCTCTTTGAACATTGCTAAGGTGAAGAATGAGCTAATGAGTGAGCAACGGGTTCGAATAAAGGCACTTTTTGATGCTGGTTGTAGTTACCGCCGCATAGCCAAGGACTTGACATGCAGTCCAAGCACTGTAAAATACACTTTAGACCGCCATGCCACCAGAACCGAAAGGGGAGAGGCTAAAATAATAAAGTGTGTGAAGTGAATCATCTCAGAATTCTCAGTCTTAAGGACTGAAGAAAGACTTTACGAGTATTGGTGACGAGATCAACGCCACAATGACTAATGGTTCAATAGTGTTCCCAAGAACTGTGCGTCGGAAGCTGTGAGAAAAATAACTTTTTGGCAGAATAGCAGCACAGAAACATTACTGAAAGAGAAGAATAGAGTGAAACGCCTGAAATTTGCAAAGAACACAAGAAATGGACAAAGAAAGATTGGTATAAAGTGTTGTGGACAGATGAGTCCAGGTTTGAATAGTTTGGCAACAAGCGAAGAGTGTATGTTTAACAAAGTGAGGGGGAGAGATATAAAAATGAGTGTCTCTGGCCAACAGTTAAACAAGGAAGTGATTGTATTATGGTGTGGGGTGCCATTTAATCCTTAGGAACAGATGACGAAGTTGGCGAAATTGATGGCATCATGGATAAAAAAATATACCATAACATTCTGGTGAGGCATGGAGAACCTTCTGGGAGTGGTGTTAATGGGCCTGGATTTATTTTCCAAGAGGACAATGACCCTTAACATTCTTGTAACTATTGCCAGTACGACCTGTGACAGAAGGAATCTTCTGGAACATTGAAAATTATGGACTGGCCCCCTCAAAGTCCGAACCTCAAACCCATCAAGCAAATTTGGGGCGAGTTGGAAAATAAACTGGACAGATCTATTGTACATTCAAAGGAAAGCCTTTGGCTTGAGTTGCAAAAGGCATCGGATAACATTAGTGTTGAAGTTCTCAAGAAATATATTGACTCTATGCCAGAGAGATGTGCTGCTGTAATTGCTGTAATACAACCATCTGCATGTTTAATTTACATTATGAAATTAAATAATGTTTTGGAGACAAAAAAAATGTCAATATTCTCAGATCTGTAAGGTGTTCTAATAATTTTGGCCACCACTGTACATATACAATAACCTTAGCTAGAGGCTGTTCCAGGTGATTGTTTTGAATGTTTCTTATAGCCTAGATAATGGCATAATGATCATTGTTTTGTCTTACCTAATTGCATGCTATCAGTTCAACTGCTGCTGCCAACATCGTCTGTGCAAGGGGCTGCACTTGTGCCGTCTCTAGCTTCAAATGTTATTTTTAGATCTAAAATTTTTTTCTAAAATGCGCCTGTTTAAATGTCAAGATTCGTTAGTTTAAGTCAAAATTCCATGAAACATATGACAGGTACATACAGCATGGTTGATACACTAAGCATTGACTGAAATATTTTTTTTTTTACATTAAAAAATTCATGGAGGAAGTTAACACAGCTCAAAGCAACAGGTAATTCATAGGTTTAGGGAGTGGGTTTTTGTAAGAATTCTGCACATG
>NC_137917.1:16165991-16170991 GCF_963457725.1 Sprattus sprattus | reverse complement strand
TCCCTCTGGTCTCTGTAGTGCAGTAGCCTCTCCCTCGCTGCTGGGTGAGCTGGTTAGCTAAACGGTGAGAGAGTGCAGCAGTGCAGTGCTGTGCTACGCTGCCCTGGTTAAGTGCCTGTGCTAAACATATAGAGGATAATTACCAGCCCAGCTGTCTGCTGCCACGCGCCGTAATGGGCCTCGCCTCCCAGGTCGCTCCTCGGAGACTCGCTAGCACCGCGCTCTGGCGCTAACGCTAATTTTCTCAATTTGTCCGCCTGCTCGCCGCTACGCCGCTTTGCTCCGGTTAACCTCGCTCTTTCCACGCTCGCTAATATCCTTCCCCGTGTTCCTCGGTCACCTAACGCTATTTAGGCCACTCACCACCACCCTTCTCCTCCTCCTCCTCCTCCTCCTCCTCCTTCTCCTCCTCTTCTCTGCTTGTCCTGGTCTCTTCCTGTACTGATATATCCTATTCTTCCCACAGCTTAGGGGCTCTCTCTCTCTCTCCACTGGTTCTGTTCTCTTGAGATCTATCACACAGATTCATAGGTTTCATCTGGTAAAGTATATAATGGTCTCACAAGGGATTCTGTTTATTTTTTTGCTCTCTCTGCCTTTGCCGTACGTGGATGCACGTATAGGATCCTCAGATGAATTAATAATGCGTTTTGTTCAGGCGATGGGCAGCGGCCTCCAGGTGACAGCTGTGTTTGTTGGTGGTATCCGGTGCCGGCAGTGGGGTAGGCACCAGTGGGGAGGGAGGCTCGCTGAGGACTGGCCCACGGGCTGGAGCCTGTCTGGGGAGCCACCCCTGACTGTCTGACTGGGGGAGGGGGGGTGTGGGGTGGTGTGGGGAGTGTGTGCGTGTGTGTCGGGGGGGGGGGGGGCCTGGAGTCTCTCTATGGCTCTCACTTTCCAGGCACTCAGAGGGTGTTTGTGTGCACAGAGAATGAGGAGCTGTTTTATTCATGCTGGTGACACACTTCCTGTCTGCCTCCTGAGAGATGGAGTGAGAGCGAACTAGCACTGTGTGTATATATATATGTGTGTGTGTGTGTGTGTGTGTGTGTGTGTGTGTGTGTGTGTGTGTGTGAGAGAGAGAGAGTATGTGCATTCTTGTGTGTGTGAGTGTGTTTGTGAGTGTGTGTGTACTGTACGTGTTTGTTTATGTTTGTGTGTGTGTGTGTGCAAGTGTGCCAGTATGTGTGTGTGTGTGTGTGTGTGTGTGTGTGTGTGTGTGTGTGTGTGTGTGTGTGTGTGTGTGTGTGTGTGCATCCGACAGAGGGAGAGGGAGAAACCCACTGGCAGGGATGGTGACTGTGGAAGTTTGCCCAGTAGAGTGTACACGTGCTCGGAGGATTGCCCACGGTTCAGAGGGGCGGTTTGTTTTGAGGTAATTATCCGATCCAATTAGCAGCGGCCTCTCTGTGTTGTCGCCGGGTGTCGGTTGGTTGGCACGGGGACCACAGTCAGAGCTATGGGAACTGGAAGGGGAACGCTGTCTTTTGGGTCACTGCTCTGATGGAGACATATGTGGGCCTCCACACCGGGGAAAAGCAGGGAAAAGGCTTCTCACGAGCTGTCAAACACAGTCATAACGCTTATTCTAATGTAGTTACGAGCGGCATACTGTATGATAACATGGTTAATGTATGGTTATTAAACTTTGTTATGAAATAGTAACGGCTGTGGATTCCATCACATATGCATTTGTATATCTATGGTGCTCCACATCAGGAAAAAGCAAAGGAAGAACTCTGACTAGTGGCAAGGCATAGAACATCGGTATCTACCTATGTCATACAGTGCTTCAAAGGAACAGACATTAAAGGCAGAGAACAGATTTCATCCATTAACCTTTCGGAATGTCAGACAAATCAGCCAGTCAAACTTTGCTGTTCTTTATCACAACCTCGTCTTGTGCTGCAGGCCTATGTATGTATGCGTAAGTACATGTTTACGTGATGGTGATTATGCTAGCTACCTGAGAATAGGGTTAGTAGGTCTAGACTTCACTGTTCTGCTCGACCAATTTTTTTTGCTGATGTCAACCACTTAAAGACTTAAAGGTTAAAGGTTCATTTTGTCTCGTAGTGCCATTACTTTTATAATAATAGTCTTGGTTGTACGCTGTTACTTTAGTAAAATATGAGGCAAGCTATCTGCTTCAAAACGAATGAAGACTTAAACCATGCATTTCCTATGCCATTCTAATAACTGTGTGTTGTCTTCTCACTTTGATGTGAGGTAGAGTATACTAGAAATACAAAGCTAGTGCCTTGGTAAGTGTTTGGGCATATTTACTTGTTTATTATCATTAGTGTATGCTTGCATGACTGGTGATTATAGGTTGTTGTCATTGTAAAACTGAAAATGCATCCGTGAACAAAAAGTGCAGTTTTTATCTGTGACAAAACCTCCATGTGCACTTTTAGAGGAGTGAAGAGTTGTGTGTAGCTGTTGAATGTTCAGTAAGGTTAAAAGCATATAGTGTGTGTCACGTGAAGACTCAGTTCGTCTTCTGTGTCACATTTGGCTGTCCCGTGTGCTACCGAGGCACTGACAATCACCCATGCAAACACTAACTACCTTACCACCTGCAGCCACTCTGCCAGAGAGAGCCTGACGCCTGCATACCTGCACAGAAAAGCTGAAAGAGAGAACAGGAAAAAGCGAGGGAGAGAGAGATACAGTAGAGCGAGAGGACAGAGTTAAAGCGAGAGAGATGGACAGACAAAAAAAGAGAGAGATAGTTCGAGAGAGAGATAAAAGATAGAGAATGTGTGTGATTGTTTGGTATGCTCTTCTTATCCGCAGCATGACTGATGTTTAATACCCAGCAATTAAAATATTAATCACCTCACTATTAATTAAGCCGGTTAAGTGCTGGATGTGGAGCCACAGCTTGGATGACTAAGTGACACTCCTAATGGAGCCACTCCAAAAAAGCAGACAGTAATTGGCCCTGGCACTTCCATTTGCTCCGTCGACCACTCGTCCAACCCTCAGCCATCAATAATTCATCTAATTACTGATATTGTGGCGCAAGTCACTTTCAATCCATGAGACAAACATGATTATTTAATCATAATAATGCCCCAAACATATGCAATTTCCACTCATCTTGCCACTATTTGCCTCAATTTTTAATGACTTGTTAACACAATGGGCAAAAGCCACTCCAAATAAAACAACAATGGTGGACCGCATGCGGGTGACCTTTTGCGGCTGGCGTGAAAAAGCTAAACACCCGCTTGCAATATGAAAAAAAAAACACGACAAATAAGCAGCGCAAACACAAAGGACAGCGACAAAACTAAATAAACAAAGCACGTCGCGACGCCTTCCGTTGATAAATGTGTGTCGGGATAACGGAGGAAAACAGAGAGCTTTTTGCTAACCTTTAAGAAAAAGCGAGAGAGAGAGAGAGAGAGAGAGAGAGAGAAAGAAAAGCGGATTCCAGAGACGGGGTAAAACAGTGCTTCGGATTTATGCGTGCCGCCCATAATGATGTCGGTAATAAGCGTGACAGCGTGGTGGGTGGAGGTAGTGCTCTACTGGTGCTGGTGTTGGTGTTGGTGTTGGTGTCGCGCGGACGTGGGCTATAGATTATGTGTGGCTGTAAACCAGGGAGCCTGGAGTGTGAATATGCGGGAGAGAATGCGGTCCCAGGGGCGTAATATCCTGCGTCTCCCGAAGACTACACGTGTTTATTCCTCATCTGTCAAAGAGGGGGGAAAGCCACAGCTAGCACACACATATGTGTAGGTGTTCCTCTGGGTGTGGGGGAGTTTGTGTGTGTGTGTGTGTGTGTGTGTGTGTGTTTGTGTGTGTGTGTGTGCGTATGTGTGTGTGCACACGCGTGTGTTTGCGTATGTGAGTGTGTGTGTTTTGATTGATAATAATGTGAGTAAGGTAGGAGTTCTCTAATGGGAAGTGTTCTATCTGTTCTATCTATCTTTCTGCCATTTTCTGTGGCAGAAATTCTTGATAGATTTGACAACACCATGTCTGTGTGTGTGTGTGTGTGTGTGTGTGTGTGTGTGTGTGTGTGTGTGTGTGTGTGTGTGTGTGTGTGTGTGTGTGTGTGTTGAACGTATTTTTTGTAGTGTGAGTGTGTTTGTGTATGCCTGACTGATGCCTATGTATGTGTGTGTGTTTGTGCGTGTGTGTGTGTGTGTGTGTGTGTGTGTGTGTGTGTGTGTGTGTGTGTGTGTGTGTGTGTGTGTGTGGTGTGTGTGTGTGTGTGTGTGTGTGTGTGTGTGTGTGTGTGTGTGTGTGTGTGTGTGTGTGTGTGTGTGTGTGTGTGTGTGTGTGTGTGTATAGGTCAGTAGCTGGGCCTGAAGGAGGAGAGCTCAAGTGTGAGAGGTTGAATCTGCTGCCTGTCATCAGCTCCACTGCTCAGCAGGCACTTACTGGAAGGATAGGCTCATTGCATGCGGACACACTCACGGTCACACACACAAACAAACTCTCTCTCTCACACACACACACACACACACTAGCAAACAAACACACTCAGTAAACTGGAAGAACATGCCCAAATAAAGTGCTCTGACTCATCTCCCTCATTAGCCTCTGCTCTGCACACCCTCAGGAGATGGGTTCAGACATGGGGTCAAACACACACACACATACATACATGTGCACATAAACACACACACACACACACACACACACACACACTCACACTCACACACACAACACACACACACACACACACACTCTCACACACACACTCACACCCACACACATAGCGTGTGCTCGGTCATGGCCCCAGCATAAATACAAACATGAGCAAAGCTGGGTGACAGTTTGTCACACTGAAGAGTGTGTGAAGTTTATCCAGATGCTTGAGTGCTCACTGTTCCATTTTTCTAGCTCTTTAAGCCCAGGTGTGTATGTTTGGTGTATGTGCCTCTGAATAAGGAGATTGAAAATAGTAAATACATACATAAATAAATCAATAATCAATGCTGTATATGGGCCATTCTACCGAATTGATGCATTGTCGGATA
>NC_137917.1:16150991-16160991 GCF_963457725.1 Sprattus sprattus | reverse complement strand
AGTGACCTCATCGTCCATATTGGGGTATATTGTTTTTATTAGCAGTGTTTCCGTTTTTGTCTTTGGCCCGGAATCTATTTGTTTTGATTAGGACTGATTAAAGATGGCCAGGGTCACTCTTGGTGAGGCCCACCTTATGGCTTGGCAGCGGAGACCGTGTTTGATGGACAGAGTCCATACACGACAGGACAGGCCTTTAGTTCAAGATCATGTAGGGTACATTAGAAAAGGTGTGTATGTTTGTGTGAGTGTGTGTGTGTGTGTGTGCGTGTGTGTGTGTGTGTGTGCGTGTGGGTGTGGGTGTGGGTGTGGGTGTGGGTGTGGGTGTGGGTGTGGGTGTGGGTGTGGGTGTGGGTGTGTGTGTGCGTGTGTGTATGTGTTTGTGTATCTGCATCATGTAACGGTGTGATGATAACATAAATAACATAATATTATGACCATGTGATTTTTTACAACTTTAATATTATGTGTTTTTAAACAGATTTCTATGGTCTGTTTGCCTGCAATCATGTTGTGTGTTTTATGTGCATGTGTGGGAGAGTAGGGTTGTTAGAGTTATTACATTTTTCTTAGTTATGCACAGGAAAAGATGTTGCATTTCTTGTGCTATATGTCGGGGACTTTCCACAGTGGCCATTTCACAGTGTCCATTCTACAGTGTCCATTCCACAGTAGCCATTTCACAGTGTCCATTCTACAGTGTCCATTCCACAGTAGCCATTTCACAGTGTCCATTCTACAGTGTCCATTCCACAGTGTCCATTCCACAGTGGCCATTCCACATTGGCCATTCCTCTGACTGTCACATGCAAGTACTCAGAGCCAGAGACTTAACCAAACCCAACCGAACAAAATCTGACCAATATAACAACTGCCCAACCATAGATCCTGTGCAGCAGGATACAACCACAACGCACAGCTGACTCGTAACAGCCGCAACACGTGCCACATGATGAACCCAGGTTCCGTACAGGTCCTCCTTCACAGTACTGAACTGTCTATAGCCCACAACTTCTAAACACAACCACATGACCTGTCCAACCATAGAACCTGGGCAGCAGGATACTACAACAACATCAAAGCTGCCTTTGTCAGCATTTTACTGGGGTTTTAAAGCAGGCACCGTCCTTGAACAGTATTTCGTTGAATTAGGCCCATTAGAAGGTTCTAGAAGGCTCAACAGTGTTGTCTGGCATCCCAAACCCACCCCCCTTCATACTCATGATGGGTTAGAACAGTGGTTCTCAACCTTTTTTGCTCCATGACCCAAATGTTAAGATACCAGCGCAGTCGCGACCTAATAACTAATAATCAACATGAATCATCAGGCCAATAATTTAACAATTGTATTATTATTATTATCATTACCCTACTACTAGGCTTAATACTATACCACTGTTTTACCATTGAAAACAGGTGCAACTGTTTAACAGTCAGGATCAGTTAAGAAATCTTGGACTTAGGCCTATATGTTTAACTTCTTTGAGAAATCATTGACATACATTTTCAACTTTTTAATAAGAAATTATGAACTTACATGTTCAACTTCTTAAGAAGTTGTTCACCTTTTTAGGCAGAGATGGACTTACATGTTCCACTTATAACAGGACTTATGTTCATTTTCTAAATGAGAAATCCTTACTCACATGCTCAACTTCTTAATGAGAAATGGACTTGGATGGACCTGTTCAAATAGTAAATGAGATCCCTGAATGTTTTCCTGTCATTGAGGCTGCCCCATCCGCTGTCACACCAACACACTTTGACCAGGAGAGCTGACTGAGTGTCCATTCTAGAAAAAAATCTCTGCTGCAGTGGTAGATGTTGGCAAATCTGCACTAAATAAGATACTTACTGATTTTCAAAGTCATCATTCCGCACATAAACCAAGAGAATGGCAGGTCTAGCCAAGTCTGTGGATTCATCGAGTTGTAAGGCGATATAGTAAAACGCGCAGAGACGTTCAGTGAGCTGCCTCTCAAGATCATTTGACATATCACATATCCTCATATGAACAGTGTCGTTTGAACACATTCCACTATCAGAGGCAAAAACAGATACATCTAAAGATAAATGTTGACAAGATTTCACTCATCTCAGTTTTAATACAGGTTCATACCCAACCAGTGGCGGTTCTAGACCATTTCTACTAGGGGGGCCAAGGAGGGGCCAGGGTTTAACCAGGGGGGCACATAAAAAAACCGCAACAAATGATATTTAAAGATTATAAACTTGAATTACTTTAAAAACATATAAACATTTATTACTTAACTTAACATTATAACAATGAGTTCAGGTGCAAGAGAGGTAGGAAAAATACAGTACAGGGTGCAAATACAGAGCATCAATTCAACTTTTGACACTGTGTGGGCGGGAACCAAAGCCGGACGGGCTCTTCTCTGATTGGTCCTGATTTGACAGCAGGAGTCTCATATTCACGACAACTGTTTACCAAAACTCCGTTAAGTAGCTACATATGTCTTTGTATGGTGAAGACTGCCATTTAATGACAAACCGAAGTAACGGTACCGATTAAACCTGTTTTGATTAAATACTAGTGGTGATTGTGGCATTTGACCCAGGATAACTTTATTAATTCCAGGAAAAAGAGTCAGTTCTCATGACAGGCAATGTTATCTGCCCCTCATATCATTAAATGTAATTGTGTAGCTGCTAGCTAGCTAGCTGATCCAGTGCTCTCAAGTTTTGAAGACAGGCAAGAGTGACGTATCCCCCCGTCAAGCCCCCGACCCGCTCCCATTCCGCATTCCGCCCGCCACGCCCACCCCCCCCCCCAGTCGTACGTCCCTTATATATTCATAGTCATAGAATTAGACGTATTAATTGGGAAAAATTGTATTTTTGTACATTGCAGTCAACCTTGTGCATTTAAATGTACCTTGACCTATTGTACACTCATCTCTGCAGTCAATGGCAAGTAAACGTTTTTGACTGTGTTGGTTGACTTCAGTGCCTGCTGTTTGGCCTGATGCCGCTTAGCCTACTGCCTATGTACCTTGTCACATCCAGCACACCTTGATGGGCACAGGAGTTCTCTTGGCGGCAGATAGAACGCCAGTATGCTCATTTGTTTTTTTAACTGACATCTTTGATAGACGGATGCAATGATTAATGCATCCATGGCCAGGATATTCATAACATGCTAGTATGCCTAATGAGTTCGTTACTCACAACTTCACCAGGCGAAGAAGCCTCGGAATCTGAATAGAATGTTCAAGCAAACACATTTACAAAAAAATGAATATTAAAGGCTGCCTAATATTCCTTCGAATTATAGGCTACATATATTTTTGATAGGCCTACTCGAATTTATTAGAGCCTATTAACGAAGTTCAGAGTCAAAGCTATAGTGAAAAGGCAAGCTGTAGCCTAAAACTGTGTTGGCTACAAACACTAATTATCTGGGAAATATTCTGTAACTGCAGTCAAGTTGTCATTGCTTGTGTCAAACCATTGTGAATTTGTGAGACGACTTACTCAGAGGCGGTTCTACAAGGAATTACGCCCCAGGCAAGACCCCCTCCGAGCGCCCCGTACTTGCGTACTTGTATTATACAAATCACAGACAATAGCATACAAACGTCATAAACACAAACATAGGCAAAAAAGGCAGTCTAGTGTTAGGGTGAACTGGTGACATGGATCACTTTGGATCCTATACAAGACACCATCACCACACAAACTTTAGCAATAAATCGCTTATCCCCGCCTAAGGGCAGGCTTGAAACACGTAATCAAAACACATTTTTGAACTTGAGCCAAGAACATAATAATACACTAAATAAAAGGATGGTACGTGTGCTGGAAGCCAGTAGGGTTTTTGGAACGTTGGAACTTATCTCACTGGTCAGACTAGATTCTAGTCTATTTTGATTGAGCCCTTTCTTTGTTCCAGAAATTCTTTGCTGGAACAAAGAAAGGGCTCAATCAAAATGAATTGCTTTCAGTCACGTTATACCACCCCACCCGTAGACGTTGTGTCACTTCGTGTTGTCTTTATCTCAGTAACTATGCAGGAAGATAGGTGCCAGTCATGAGGTGAGACATCTCTGATGCTGAGGTCATTCATTGTGGCATTGTGTTAAATATCTTAATGTCACTCTGTAGACCTGTGGAAAAAGACAAAAATAACTGAAAAGTATTTTGTTTTAGAAGACTTTGATTTTAAGGCCATGGGGTGTAAGTAAGACAAGACAAGACATAATACAAGGTTATTAAAAAAGCAAAACAAACCTATATTTATTACATTTTTGCAAAGTTTGCGTACTTGTATTAGACAAATCACAGACAAAGGCATACAAACCAGTGACGTGCCGTGAGGTTCGTAGCTGGTGAGGCACAGAAATCGGAAGTGATTACGTCATTCCGATCTCTAGTTGTTGTAAAAAATAGAAATGTATATATGCCTATGGTTTAAAAATTGTCATCTGACCAGAACTGAAAAAAACTTTATGTTTTATTGTCTAATACTATTACTTTTAAACGTTTTTTAAAAGTAATAGAAGTTATGCGGCTTAATACTCAACAGACTTTAGTTTTAAGAGGCTATAGGCCTACAGCTACACGTACAACCGGTGTGCTAATTGAACTTTTACACCGTGTCAAATAAGATATTAATAGTTACAAGCTAGCGTATGTAGCCCTCCCACCAATGATATGGCTCATTTAATTTTGTCTAGGGAAAATATAACTACGGTGGTCCCTGTTTTCTGGAACTGGAAATGCGCAAATTCAGCGATTTTGATAATAAAAATGCTCGAAATAATCGGAATGATGCAGAAATTACACCCATACAGATTAGTAGAGAAATATGAATATATGCTCTGCCTCCTCTGACCGCACGTCCCTGCTAAAAACGTTGTAAACACAAACATAGGCAAAAAGGACAGTCTAGTGTTTGGGTGAACTGGTGACATGGATCACTTTGGATCATATACAAGATCATTCGCGCGCAATTCCAGGATACTTTATTTTCATTGGTTGCTGGATTGAATCTTACCCAGATATAAAATATACGTTTTTTTCTGATTGGCTATTGTGTAGCCCATTTCTTTTTTTGATTGGCTGATAAGTTGCACCTTACAGAAGAACTGCAGGGGATTCGGTGAGACGTGCTTGATTCCTCCATGGTGTGGGCAGCACGACCAGGTCATGTTTGCGCCCGGCGGAACATTAAATAGCCTAGGGTTTTTTTTTCAGCGTGAGAAATACGATGTGTGGCGGGAGTGCGTGACAAAAGACCGAAATGAGTGACTGTCACGCTCAATGCGTGACACTTGAGAGCCCTGTGATCTTAGATTCCTGCGCTAGCAAGAAGCCTTTGCTTGTATTGCTAACTGTTGTAGGTTGCAGTGTTGAAAGCAGTGAAAACACCCTGATCATGGGATACATTCAATTACAACATTGAAGTCAACTTTGAAAACTCAGCAGCAAGAGCTAGCTACATCAGTAAGCAATCAAAGGCTTCTTGCTAGCGCAGGAATCTAAAGCAAGCTAATAGCTAGATATGTTACCTACTGGCAGATAACAGCGACTATATCACGAGAACTGACTCTTTTTTTATCCTGGAATTAATAAAAGGATCGTGAAAGACTATATGACCCACACGAATTCTTGTCCTCATGAAATCAAATGTGTTCAGATCTGGGAAAGTCAACAGGCATAGGATATTTCCATCTTTTGGCTCTTGAAAATATAGCTGTGGTTATTTGTCCTTCTTCCCTGCCTTCATGTGGCAGAAAAATCAACAGCTCAGCCGGTAGACAGTTGTATATGATCACTATGGCACAGGCAGGCTACCAGCTCCTCTTAAGAACCAGCGATCCATTAATGAAAGAGAGCGAGCCAAACATTTCAATCGTAGCTCCTCTCTCCAACAAGCACCACACATGGCAAACAAACTACAGTGATCTGGTGCACCGCTTTAATTTACCCATGTAGAACGCTGCGTCGCATTAGTACCGCTTTTGGCGCTCGGGTGTAAAATCATAATAAATACTTTTTTTTTTTTTTTTGGTCAGCAAGGGGTGGCCGCAGGGGTGGCCAGGGACATGTCTACGGGGGCACGGGCCACCCCAGGCCTCCGTGTAGAACCGCCACTGTACCCAACCCCAAGAAGTCTGCGAGCACCTCCGTCACAACCCCTGGCTCGCTTTTTCAACAGCATCGGACAAGTGTTGCAGTTGATTTAGCCACAACGCCTCCACTGTTCTCATGCAACCTTGCAAACATTGTGATCAGTTTTGCATACTTACCTACTTTGCATAACTTCTTCCTTTCAAATGTTTCCTTAATCGCATCTTCAAAGGGAATTGTTTCAGTTAAGTAAACAATGAGCACACAGTCAACCACTCAGCCATACCACTGCTGCTCTTGTGGTTTTCTTCTTTAACTTGCGGCAATGTAGCCCTACCTCAAGCTTTCCAACTGTCACCTAACCCAAACCCTGCTCTTCCACTCTGGATCCTTAGACTGTGAGAAAGTCATCTCTAGGCTGGTCTTAGCACATTTGAACCCCTCCACCAAACTGGTCACTGGTAACTCCAAAATTCCTTTGCCATACGAAGCTACAGTACTTCGATAACATGGCACATCAAGCCTTTTACTAGCTGCCTTATTCATGACTTTCATGATCCATACATTCCACCACCCATAAAAAAAGCAACTTTATACACAGTCAAAGGGCACCTTATGTGTGGCAAAAGCCCAAACTGCAAGCACCACAATTTCGGTTCAGCAGGAAAGACGAGCACTGACAGCCTTAATAGTGAATTCTCTAAGCTCTGAAACCTGTCCTTGGCAACTCAATGAACTCAATGAACCAGGTGCTGTGACGCAGCCTTTGACCACCAACAACCCATTATAAAGCCCATTGCCATGCCATTACAATACATGTCATTGTAATACATTGCACCTTCTGTGAAGAAATATGTAATTAAATAGCAGTTACTAAATAAAATATTTTATTTCTCTGAGTATACTCTTTTTGGTAAAAAAGCTTTAAAGCTTATATAGATTACAACATTCACTCTGTTGTTTTTCAACTTTTCGCCATCTAGACAGGCTTGAAATATTTGGCAGTATGCCCTCAAATTTTGCGGGTTGTTTTTTTTATTGGTTTTCTAATTTTAATTTGCAATAGCTGTCATCTGCCAATCAAAAGTAATCAAATGTAATAAGTTAGATTACTTTGTTAAAGAAATGTAAATAGTTATATTACCTTATATTACATTTTGAACAGGGCAACTAGTAATCTGTAACCTATTATATTTTAAAAGCACCCAACCCTATGTGTCAGTGTGTGTGTGTGTGTGTGTGTGTGTGTGTGTGTGTGTGTGTGTGTGTGTGTGTGTGTGTGTGTGTGTGTGTGTGTGTGTGTGTGTGCGCGCGCGTGTGCGTGTGTGTATGTCCATATGCTTCCACACCTTTCCATGTCTCTATGTTCAGTATGGAGAGATTAGATTGGGTTGTATCTACAGGAGGGCAGACACCTCCTCTGCTCCTCCTGGGAGCACTGCAGTGGAAGAGGAGGAGGAGGAGGAGGAGGAGGAGGAGGAGGGTAGGGGAAGGAGGGCGATGTTGGAGAGTGCATACGGTGTTTCATGCTTAATTCTGTGTCAATTAGTCGACTGCTACCTTCCCTCCAGCGAAAGTGTGTGTGTGTGTGTGTGTGTGTGTGTGTGTGTGTGTGTGTGTGTGTGTGTGTGTGTGTGTGTGTGTGTTTGTGTGTGTGTGTGTGTGTGTGTGTGTGTGTGTGTGTGTGTGTGTTTGTGTGTGTGTGTGTGTGTGTGTGAAAAGAGAGAGAGAGAGGGAGAGAAGGAGAGGGAGGCCTGCAGAAAAGCTTTGGCTCTGACAGGCGCGGTGTTCAATCATTTATCCCCATGCCCGAGGCTATGAATCAGTGTCAACAAACATTCCATTGAAATCATATCAAGCCTTCTGTGTTCTCACATTTCTCTCTCTAGGCTCCCCCTATTTCTCTTTCTCTTGTTCCAATCACTTCTTTTTGCAGTTCCGCTCTCCTCTTCCTTCCTTCATCCTTCTATCCATTTATCTTTATCCCCCTCTCTTCCACTGTTTCGATCTTATTCTCTCCATATTTCCTCATAAGCACAGTGTTTCTTGTCTTTCCGTGCTAGTGGCACAGTCACACAGTCATCAAAGTTTTTTTTGCCACAAGGATGCCAACAGGGGGGTTGGCATCCTTGTGGCAAAAAAACTTTGATGATCGGACGTTTCAACATTCACAGACAAATCACATTATTTGTATTTAGACAGTTGTCCTGTGTTGTTATTGTTTGAAACCAGCAATTAAAATAGCAACACTAAGTTGTTGACTTTGTGTCATGGACAAGGTTCAGATTCTCGTCTTACATAACATCCTGTGCCCGCGTCTGTATCAGTCACCTTTGTTTCCGCAGAACAGCTCCCCTCCCTGTCTCCGTCTCCACTAATACAGACACAAGGGGACCTGAGGCAGCCAGGAGGGTCTGCATACGTAATGTAGCCCAGTAAATTATTTCATTCAAATACATTTGGTTAATTATTAAAAATAACATCCTAAACAACTTTTTTTTTCCACTGAGGATGAACTATGTCCTCAGTGGAGTTTGTGCCTTATGAGGCGGGCTTATGAGAGTGCTTGCATTATAAAGCTTACTTAAATGCAGGTGCGGACAGGCCTTTGGGAAGTTCTGGATTTTTTTCTTCCCAACCCTTTACACATTTTATAGCGTATTCAGGTATACAATAGCTGTTATTATTATTATTATTATTAATAATAACAATAATAATAATAATAACAGTGATCATCATAATCATAATATAATAATATAGCCAATACAGATATTCATTAGGTTGTCTTAGCTGCTGCCACACAGCTGGTCCATCCTGTAACAGCAGTGAGGGCTTTTGCCATCACAACTGCATCACAGCTGCAAAGTGTCCTGCCCTCGGGCAATTTGTTGTAGAAACATGGAAAGAAAGAATAAAACCGCAGCCAGCGGTGAAGAGAAAGAGCGCTAGAAAAAGAAGAAGGCTTTGCTGACTAACGCCACAAAGTGTGGAAAAAATACCTGATTTATTTAAGCCGTCTGCTGTGGTCCGATGAGGAGAATAGCGAAGAGGCAGGAGTATCAGAGAGTGATCAGGGAGCAGGTGCTGTGTCATGCTATGTGCTGTGAACTAGCTAAATGAACTAACTAAAGATCAAAATGTTTTAATGGATTTTAATGCTAGAGTCTCGCTGTAGTTTTGACCATTTCAAGGTTTAACTAGTCAGTGAACATGTAGAGAGGTTAACGCAAAATGTCTCTAAAGGGCTCCAACTTGGAAAAAAAAACGTGTTGTTGCCATTGTTTGACCCTGAAATAAATTGTTCATTTGTTAAATTGATGAACTATCTCTTTCGTGAAATGATGAGCATGGACTGCTGACTTCTCTATAAGTCTATATACATGTATATTTTGAGAATGAAGTATGGAGGAGGAGGGAGGAGGAACCAGCAAAGATCCAATTAGAGGAGCTCTTTTGAATGTTATTGTGTGACTGTGAAGTAATTTAGAGCACACCAATGCATATGAGAAGATTGGACTATTTAATTCAAATGATGTTTTGTTGCATTACAAGAATTAAAATTAATAGCAAGTATGTTGTATAATACACCATATATGTGAATGTTGAACTAAACAAATGTGAATGAATTTAATGAATACAACATTTCATGCTCATGTCAGACAGCCCAAATGATTATGATTATGCAGTTTTAACAAACAGTTGAACCTGTCTGACAGGAAGAAGTCTATGCAGGGACTGAATTATTAGTTGATTGATAAACATTTTGTGTTTGTTCAAATTTGTCTCATCAAATTAGGGCCACTTGCCAGCAATTTCCTGGGCTAATTTTTGTTGTCAGTCCGCCCCGCTTAAATGTGTTTGTGCATTAAGAAACTTATAACTGTGTTTGTGCATTAGGAAACTT
>NC_137917.1:16145991-16148491 GCF_963457725.1 Sprattus sprattus | reverse complement strand
ATAAGAAGTGAAGCTCCCGCAGCAGTCTGTCTGTGAAATGAAGAAAATGCCTTTAATGTGCAGAAATAAATACAAATATAAACGTTCAAATGCAATTTGCTTAGAATATGAGAAGCTAGATCCCACGTTATAGTGATCAGTAGTGGCTTGCAGCCGTCAGAAATATAAACAAATAAATTAACTGGTATGTGTTATGGAAGTCATGCCTTCTCATTTAGTTTCAGTCAGTGGTGTGGAGAGATCTAATGCATGGCTGCCATTTTATCCCATTCTCTGAGATGGATATAAGTGTGTGTTACTGTGATTTTTCCTGATTCATTTAGATGAATTTCAGTGTGTGTTGGTGTGGTTTCCCACTGCCCTGTGGAGGGGAGGGGTGGGACGGAGGGCAGCTGGGCTGGAGGGCGCTTGTCCACTTGCAGATGGCTCGCAAGTCAACCTTTCAATTAGGGGGAAAGCTCTGAATGTCCGGCAGCTGACTGGAATGTGGCATGAAGCATAAAGGGGTCCGGGTGCAGCCTGGCATCACTCCAGTCTCCCGGCGCTCAGCCTCTCTGGATCCCAGCCAAGGTTCATTTCATCAATGGCCACAGTGACTTTCAATACATCCCCCTAAACTCCTCTCCAACAACTCCACTACCCTCTTTACCCCATCCCACACCCCCTTCCTCTTCGTCCTAGTTCATGCGTGTGGACCACCACCCCACAGCACCCCATCACCACACACACTCGCTCAAAAAAGGTTCAAACAGACAGACCCAGATTTTTGGAAGAGAGAAGGCCTCTCTGGAACAAGATGAAACAGAGTCATGCTGGGATTTCTCAACATGTAAATGCATTGTTAGAATGCTGTTCACCTTACACTGTTGGTGTGATGCTTAGTTAATTCAATTACATGCCTGCTACTTGACTCTTGACCCCCCTTCAACTGAAGCTGGGGGGGACGGGGACTTGGACTGAGCTGCATTTTGGTCTTAGCGATAGGTCCTACGTGCACTCATTTATCAAAAAAAAAAAGATTATCTGCATTTTGTTCCCCCTTTGGCAGTTATTCCATTACTGTATGTGAACATCTGTTAAAACATAGACACCAAACAAAGCCACATGCCAAAACAGTAACTCCATTCATTTCTAATTATCTTGACAAAACAAATCTGAACTTGTATGTCTTCAGGATACGTCATCCAAAAGACTGCGAAGTAAGGCAAATGTAATCAACTCCTACTGGTCCAACCCTGAGATTTGTTGTTAGTTAAAATTCTCACACACACACACATACGCGCACACATATACTTTCTGTCTGTATGTGAGAGTGCGTGTGTTTTCACTTTCTCTCTCTCTCTCTTTCTCTCTCTCTCTGTCTGTCTCCGTCCAGACTGAAGGTTTCTTATTGTCTGTCTGATGCTAAAAGAGCCATTGAATTGCATGCATTTGTCTGTTAGCTCTCTCTATCCCTCTCTCTCTCTCTCTCTCTCTCTCTCTCTCTCTCTCTCTCTCTCTCTCCCTCTGTGTGTGTGTGTCTACGCGCGCCTGACAGAATTAACCTCAGGTGGATTTGGATAGCTGCCCCCACTGTGACAATCATTCCCTCCTGCAATAGTGTCATGTCTGCCCCATTGTGTCATTGTTATGAAACATAGCCTCTTGGCTCACATGGTCCCCCCCACCCCGCCTCAACCCACAACCCCAATCTACCTCACACACAAACACAGCAGTGAAATCCCCCCCCACCCCCCCACAACCACCCCGGTCCTGCTGCTCAGAACCTACCCCCAAACCTCCCCAACCCCTCGACCAGACTCTGGCATCCAGCAAGAATCATGGGAGATTATGAACTGGGGAGTCGGGGGGTGGGTTGGGGTTTTGGTTGGAGGATTAAGTCCTGCTGTAATCCGCCAAAACAATACTGCCTTATCTGAATGGGTGGCTTTGGGGAGTTCCAGGGCTGGGACGGGGGGATGATTGGGGTACTCGGGGACAGTGGCGGTTGGTCCTTATGGGGCCTTTCCCTTAGAAAGATGCACAGACGCCTACTCTCACACTCCCAATCCCTTTTGAAAATCACAGTTTCTTTTTTAGAGGGCAACGTTTTATGCCCCCCTCCCCATCCCCTTCTAATGGCTAATAGCTTTAGATTAGGGAAAATGTATCGGGTTGTGGGATCACAGAAGGACACTGGGAACATCTCCCCTGATGTCTGTTGTAACAGCCAGTTATTTTTACCAGCACTCAGCGACCGTAGCTAAGATGACGGCCATGATGATGATGTTGATGAGACCAATAACAGCACCGAAACAGTGATGTAAGACAGAGACACATACTCTAATGGAGAGTATAGAGGGATGTAATTGAGCTTTCGAAGCAATTGCAGGCCACGGGATACTCTGTTAATTTCATCAGTCTGTCCTAGCTTATTAAAACCCATCCATCACACTGGGGAGAGCAGCTGGGGTTGATGGGGGTAGGAAGAGGAGAGGAGAGGAGAGGAGAGGAGAGGAGA
>NC_137917.1:16100991-16133491 GCF_963457725.1 Sprattus sprattus | reverse complement strand
ATTTGTCTTTTCCTGGATGGCCTGTCATTCATCAGCGAGATCAGTTTGATCCTTTCACACCGCTCTCCATAGCAACCTCTTGCGTCCTAAGAAAAATTCACGACGTCGCACACAAGGCCATATTATTTGCGGAAAGAAAGCAGGGACGTTTTTAGCCGCGCTTCTTGCCTGACAGGCAAGCACAAGAGTTGCTCTGTGTCGAGGCTTCTTCCTCAATGACCGGTCTTTTTATAGACTGTTAAACGACAACGACTCTACAGTAACGCATTCACATTAAGCGTCTCTGGGGAAATGGAAGCAACAACCTCTGTAGCCCGCCTCGGTTCTCTTCCAACTGCTCGCTGCTTAACTTTTTTTGGTTTGAAGGGATATGCTTCTAAGTCAAATGAGTGAGGGGTAAAACGCTTTCAATTAATGAAATGTACATAATGACGAATGCAACGTGAAACAAATCATTAATCGTTTAATCTACAGTATGTTACTTACTATTTAAAGTAAGTCTTGAAATTGTGTTACTTTTACAAGGTGTCCATGCACTAATGTATGTATGTTAACTTGTTTGGATAAGCCTACAACATTGAAAATGTGCTGGGGGGATAAAAGGTGATCCATAGTGGTGACTGAAATTAAAAATGAATTTTAAAATTTGAAAGTATGTTGATAGAACTGTGCTTGAGACTTTTCTTTTTTTCTTTTGAGACTATAGTGCATTGACTGCTTTGCATCATGTGCAGCATTAGTGTGGGCGTTAGTCAAGGAAAAATGTTTAGCTTAGGAAAAAATATAAACTCTATAATCAAACAATTGTCAGCAGTGTTTACGCATGGGCACACAGACGCTTGCGCAATAGGTTGTCTTAATTCATAAGATGTTTTTTCCCGATCAGAAATATTATGATACAATAATCCTACCTAAATGTAGCAGAACCGCAGTCCTTCAGTCATATTCGTCTAAATAAATATCTAATCGATAGCCGGACAAAACCACGCCTTTCACGAGACAGTGACGAGCACCTGTGACCCCATGAACAGCATAAACGACAAGCACGCACGCACACACACATACACACACGCACACACTCACACTCACACACACAAATACACATACACACACACACACACACTTCAACCTCGTCTCGTGCATGCATTTTACAATGACACTCGAAAAGAGCACACTTACCGTTAAGGTTTTCTTATAGTCTCGTGCCGGAATTGCATGATCGCTGCGGCGCATCCCATCTCAAAAGCCTCCACTACATGCCCGCGCGTGTGTGAGAGAGAGACAGACACACAAACAAGAGAGAGAGGGGAAAAAAGAAACACATTCAGGTAAATAATTAAAATAAGACTGATACCAAAAAATCTTCCAAAAAGCTGCGGTTTTAGAAGAGAGGAGCGTGTGCCTGATTGCGGACTTTTAGAAGACTGGAACAGGAGAGATGTAAGATTTGTTTAAAGCCCCACATTTCCATTTAAGAACGTGATTGTGTTTGCAAAGATCCCTTTCAATCTTCGCATCTCCCCCCCTCTTTACCCCTCAGCGTCTCTGCGGCTGCTTTGCAATTCATAGAATTGGTAATTTGCTATTGGGACAAAACGTGAAGGGAAAAATAATCAGATCAACCGGGAGAGCGGTGGAGAGGAAGCCAGGAGGGAGACACAGAGGATTTCTCTCCAAGTTGCTGTTTAGAAAAATGCTTCGATAGAGAAATGCGATGAAATACCACCAATGTTTTCACCAGTTTTGCATACAGAAAACACACTCAGATTGTACTGTAAAAAAAATAAATAGCGTTTGCAAAAGAAAAAATTCAGAGTACATAGTTCTGCTATTTTATCATAATTTTTGTGTAGTATGTGCATACTGTGCATTCCCTACCACTGGCATAATTAATCCAAGATTTAAGGAATTAAAGGTACATCCTTATTATTTTAATCACCAGGCCCATTTTCATACATCATATTCATATCCACATTAAATTAAGGCTAGGCATTACCCAAATATGTATTTTTATTGACTGTGTAGGGTACTGGAGGATGTTTAATGTCATATTCGTTTGGGTTGTTTCATGTTGCTTAACATATGCAGATTGCAACCGTGTGTAGGCTGTGCACCTTCCCCTCCTGTTTCTGTGAGGGAGATGCATTTGTGATATAAATACAGACTTTCTCGTTTATTCCCTCCTAAGATAAATGAATTTGCCGCGTTGTAGTGATGCATACGGAGGCATGGCTTCTTTTAATCTCGCTTTCCTATTTACATGTATCTGATTTTGTGGGTGGTTTTTAAGGGCTTTGAATAGCGCCGGAATACTAATCCACGATGAAGGAGAGCGTTAGAGTCCCCGCCAACTCTTACTTATGACCACAAACGCTGAGGGGTGTGTGTTCCACCCCTCCAAAAAGAGCTCCGTACTCCCCCACGTGGCTATTTTCAAAACAGCCCGTAAAACTAAGTGAAACCCAATAATTTCCTACTGTTTTCTACCGCTCTCCGCCTCAACTGGGGAAGGAGGTGAAACAAGAGAGCGAGGCAGAGAGACAGAGGGCGAGAGAGGGGGGAGAGAGAGAGAACGTTGCGAGGGAGGCCAATTGCGAGTAACTAGGATCATTTCGTCCGACAGCCAACCAAGCGGCTCGCGAGAGAGAATCCAGAAACCTGGTGGGCTCAAGTCGGCAAGGAACCAATGCTGGCGAAGGGGAGGCGTGTCTTTCCTACTCGCTAAGACCTCCCCAAGCAGGTTGTTGCGTTTTTGGCTCTAAAGCCGACGGAGCTCCGAAGAGTCTGGCAGTTTTGTAAATCGGAGCCATGGCGACAACAGCTCACTATATTCCGCGGAATAACACCTTGCCTTCCAACCCGCTCATGCATCCGGATTCGGATAGGATGCATCAGGGGACAACCTATAGAGAGGTGCAGAAAATGATGCACCACGAATACCTGCAAGGGCTAGCGGCGACCAACACGGGACATCCGATGAGCCTGACGCACCATCAGTGGCTCCCCACATCCAATACCGACTGGACCAGCGGCACTCACATCGGACAGCCGGAACACAACAAAGCCAGCGTTCAGGCGAGCAGAGATGACCAGGGTAACGGGTTTCACCACAGATCGCACTTGGTGCACCAGCAAACACAGAACAACCACCACGCGTCGTGGGCACCGACCACAACACACCACTTATCCCCACTTTCGCCGGCTTCCAACGGTCACCAGTCACTGGTGTACTCGCAGACGGGCTACACGAATCTCAACGCCATGCTGAGCCCGCAGCCCGCCTCATTGCACCACATGCGGGACCCGCTCCACGACGATGCGGGTAGCCATGACAACCAGATGGAGTCCCCCCAGCAGGCGTTCAGCCATCACCAGGACCATTCCGACGAAGACGCTCCCAGCTCGGACGACCTGGAGCAGTTTGCCAAACAGTTCAAGCAGCGTCGCATCAAGCTGGGCTTCACGCAGGCAGACGTGGGCTTGGCGCTGGGTACCCTCTACGGAAACGTCTTTTCGCAGACCACTATCTGCAGGTTCGAGGCACTTCAGCTCAGTTTCAAGAACATGTGCAAACTTAAGCCACTGTTGAACAAGTGGCTTGAGGAAACAGACTCGAACACTGGCAGCCCAACCAATTTGGACAAGATCGCCGCGCAGGGTAGGAAACGAAAGAAGAGGACCTCGATCGAGGTCGGGGTGAAAGGAGCCCTGGAAAACCATTTCTTAAAGTGCCCCAAGCCCTCTGCACACGAAATCACCAGTTTAGCCACATCCCTTCAGTTGGAGAAAGAGGTTGTTCGTGTTTGGTTTTGCAACAGAAGACAAAAAGAAAAAAGAATGACGCCAATTGGGATCCCTCACCCTTCAATGGAGGACGTATACTCACAAGCGGAGACCCCTCCTCTTCACCATACACTACAGAGTCCTGTGCAATGACTGTTTTCATGAACAATATTATAAAATTTCAGAAAAGAAAAGAAAATGAGAAAATGGACTATGGATTTTACAGTATTTAATTTCGTTTTAGTTTCCAATGAGAAAAAAGAGACAATGCGAGACAAGCTGGGCAAAAAGAGTTTTGCCGTTCGCGAACCGAGATTGTGGCGCAACAACTGAGTGGACGGGAATGTTTTCGAGTATTGCATAAATAATGATCATTTAGTAAAATTTTACGCAAATTTTTAATGAAACCGAGGTCTTAATTTACCAAAATTGAAAGGAGGACAGCAGTCAGGACAAAAACATAATTGATGCTCTCTCACCGTTTGTTCACGGGAAAGCATGTCACAAGTGGGGCTGGTTCTTTCTGGTGTCTTTGAATGTGGACGGGCTCGCCAGTATATCCGTGCTGTACATCAACAAAGGAGACAAAATGAACAGAATTGCGCCTTTCTAGATTAAAAGATTAACCAGACTTGAAAATTGTTATTGTTTCTTATCAGTATATCAATTGTGATGTTTTCGTTATTTTTAATCCGTGTCCCCCCCATGTAGGATATTGCAAAATGTTTCTTTTTGAATATCCATGTATTGCTGTAGTGTAACAACGCAACTCTTACCCACCTCCTGCAACAGTATAGTACTCGTAATAGTTAAAAGACAGTTGTCAATTCCTGACAAATGGTCCAGAATTCTGACAAAAACATTTCAGCTGCTCAAACGTCTAAAGGCAACACGATCAGTTTTATTCTCGTCTGACATCATCTGTAGTTGGAGATGGCACCAGACGCTAAAAGGCAAAGCGGATATAGTTTACTTTCACCTTTTCTTTGTGTTTACTTTTTATTTGCATGGAGCACTTATTTTTGAGTTAGCATTGTTGTTGCAATTTTCCATTTTAACAATCGTACAATTTGTTTTTTCCCTCCAGGCCTTCTCAAAATACTGACTTGTTTACAGTTCATACCTATCTCTTTGCGCTCGTGGCCAGCAAGGCTAAATATCACGCTTCTCAAAGTAAATCCTTTCTAAATAGATTGGTCAGAATCGAAAAGGAAAGAACTATCTCAGGTAACTTCAGTGCCCTGCTATATATCGAATACACTACATAGGCTACTTTGTATTAAGATTCGTTGTTAAACAGGTCTCGCTAAATTCATTATGAGAAGGAAAGTTATTTTGTGCCATTATGTGATTTACTCTAAACCCACTTCGCTAAATACATGAGGATTATGCCCATAGGAAAGTGACGACAGCCTCTTATTGCAAGTCTTCTATCATATTTCTGTGACTGGGCGTAGGAAGGGAACATTGATGAAGTTGTGTGTTTTCCTTAAGTTTTCTCGAGATTCGTTATCTTTTGATGGACAGTGTAGGTGAAAAGTGCTTTGTCACCGGTGGACGTTCTACGTTTTCAGCAAACACATCAACAGCTACAAAGATTCTAAAGAAATAGATGTCAGGATTATTTCGGAGATGTAAATATGTCAAATATGTAAACATATGTATTTGTTCTCAGTTTATCGTTTTGTTTGTTTGTTTGTTTCTTTCTGGGCAGTTTTGTACACTTACTAATTCCGAGAAGATATTTTAATATGATTTCATTTATGAATTTGACCATTTATATATCTATATATTTATTTCCTTAATGTGTTTGGAGCTTGTTTTGTTTGGCTCTGTTAATTATGTTGCAGTGGATTACAAATGTTTTGTTTACTACATTGGTTGTATGTTGATTGCAAAATGTAGACTGCAAAGTCGCATTTATATTTATGTTATAGTAATATTTTATTACTTACATAAAACGTATATACTACAAGAAAAGGTCTTCTTGTCTTCATTAAGTAGGCTAACTACTCATCTTCTGTTGGTGACTGTTGTTAAATCCTGGGACATATTGCAAAAAGTTGTGTATGATGAAGAAATCCAATACACTACATTCTAGATAGTGTTGTCCATATCAACCTTAAAACAAGAAAATCTCGCCTGAAATCCATCTTGTAACTCAGATCCACGTTTGACCAGCGCTGTGTTCCTGTGCTGTTTGAAAGCCTAAAAGAGAGCGCGAAAAGAATTTAAGAATTATATTACCTCAGGCCTCGCACTCATCGCTATAAGTTGTTAACATTCTTGTGTAACTGCAGTATTAAATTGTGCAATATTGAGAAAACACTTACACTGTCCTGTCATTCAATCATTGAACCTATCTATTGATGCCTTTCATTTATTGTAACAACTATCCAATTTAACATAAGTCTTACTGCAAATAGTACTACTGTTAGCGCTCCCTCATTACTAACCCTATATAACGAAAACCCTGCATTAGTGGACAATTGCTTTCAGTGGCTCACTTCCACAAACTTGCGAAGATAATTTTAATGTTAAACTTGATTTAAATTGGCCATTTAAGAGGCTGGTTAATACCAACTCATGTTTTGATGATTGCACTACCCCACGTAACCCAGACTTTGTAGACAGAGGACTTTAATATGGCTTTGTAACCGCAGTTGCCTCCGCATCATCAGCCCCCTACACCCAAACCACCCGAATACATTTTAAAAGGCTAGATAGGCTATAGGACTTCTGATTATAGCTAGAGTCATACATAAGGGAAAGACTACCGTAAATAAGATATGTGCTTCTCTCTTCTGAAAAGAGTGTACGTGGAGCACTTTGTTTTGCTTGTGGCGTCTAACATTAAATGTGGTGCCTTTTAAAGTGATCAAAAATACAAATTTGAGAGCTTGTGAAGGTCAAAAGTTAACGTATTTCTGTGTATCAAGTCTGTTAACTAATTCACTGTCCTAAAATGGAAAATAAATGATATTTTTTCACTCTATTAAATCTAAATAGGTTGTTATTATGGCAGTACACCACCCATAAAAAGAGACAGTCCATTGTCAGAGTCAAATACTTATTTATTTCTGTAAATATACTTACACCGCTTGGCTCAGCAGACATTTTCCATTGTAAAGATTCATAGACTATTAGCCAACGACAATAACAATCACTTGATTTGCTTATCCTCAATCAAATAATACAATTAAAATAACACATAGGTTGCCTATGTAGAAGTTTGCGAAAGGAGAGTGAGGTCGTGATGAGAGTGCTCTTTACTGAAGAAAGGAAACGTATTAAAATGTACACAATTAAGGGAAAGCATTTTCTCTATTATGAAAGACAAATTATGTGAAAGTTATTATATAATCCAAAAATGACAATGTTCATAGTTGCAGGTTTTTTTGGTCAATTTTGTCCTCCCTTTTGGTCTTGCTGGCTTTTTCCGCAATAAGACAGTGCTCTATTCGGAATATTTTGATAGAAATATTTTTGATCGAAATGTACTGTCTACAAATGTATTGCTACATTTAATGACAGTCTTATCTGTTTCAGCACCATCTAAATAGCATAATGTGTATTTGAGTCCATATTCTTTAGTCCACGCCAATTTGTCCTCCGAATTCATATACCTGAAATAAATTAAATCAGCTGAAACAACCGAAATCACTAGGCTAACCATTTTGAATGACAGCCTAGAATACTGAAACTTCTATGAAAAATATTTATCTTTTTAACCCCTAGACAACACAAGATTTCATAAGCTTTCATATTTATACGCGTGCCAGCCTAAGGAGAAGTAAACCACCGTTTTCAGAATGAGCGAGTTCCAAGCGCCCCCCAATGACGACAATTTGTCATTGCAGGCATGACAATGCTTATGTCCCTTCCAGACCACCGCACACCATGGTCATACTGTGAGATTGTACAGACAATTGTTTTGGGATGATAAGCTAGTGCCTTCGTTTAAGAATGTTTGCGCTCCTGAAACCATCAATTTACAAATATATTAAGATAATCACAGTCATTTCAACTATAGGCTGTACTGTACTGAGTCCTGTGGGAAATGTTAACCTCCACCTTTAACCTGAGTCTTTGGAGCCCTGCTCCATGGGCAGGGGTGAGTTCAGAGGCTAACAGCTTCACATGGCCGCTTAATGCTTGATATAGTCTCTCTCTTACACACACGTACACACACGTACACACACACACACACACACACACACACACACACACACACACACACACACACACACACACACACACACACACACACACACACACACACACACACACACACCTTATTCTTCTCCTTCTTCTTCTTCTTCTTCTTCTTCTTCTTCTTCTTCTTCTTCTTCTTCTTCTTCTTCTTCTTTGCTTTCCTGAGAAGCTCCCTTGAAATATCTGCTGAACGATGAACTTTTAATGATGATTTTGCTATAGAGTAGATATGGTTGGATATGGATGGATATATATATTAAAAAAATCTTTCTCCTAATAATAATGTTAAGCCACATATAAGGGATCAATACTTTTCTGGAGTCCAATAGTCTGTAATGGGAGACTGCTTTTTGTAACCTGCAAAGTAAAAATATATCGTGGATGATACATTTTTTAATAAGGTAATAGATGCCATGGAAACTAAACTGAAAAACTGAAAAACTGAACAGGGGTGTGTTTCCCATGAAATTCTGAATGCTTAGCCAGTCAGTTATTCCTTAAGTTGAATCTTCATATTCTTAGGTGTTTCCCAGAGCGTCCTTAAATGAGGTATATCTTCTCTAAGAGATTCTCTTAGTTGTAACCCTGGGTTGGATCACTCTTTGCTCTACCTTAACACAGTTTTCAGAGTAAACAAATGTTAAAGAGCCATCAATTGTCATCCTTTATGAATATAAATCCATGAGTAGCTTCTAGCCTACAACCGTTCTTCAAGTGTATTGGAAATTTTGACCTGCATAGAATTGTTTGTTGATATGCTTTCTACTAATAATCACCCATGCACCAAACTGAGCCCTGCTCACTATACTCATCTCGGGTATGCTCAAACCTACGTCCACAACAATATGACAAGAAGGACAATTTACAGAAATTTGAATTCAGCCCCTTCAAGGTGAAGTCTGCGTTTCTAATCAACTTTTTGTCATTTTCAGCTAAATGCTCCTCACAGTCCTCAAGCTGTCCTTCAGCATTTGAGGTAAAACATTCAGGTGTTTGTACGCAGTCCTGGCTCTGTAAATGGGAAACAAACATAGTGGCTTGGACCGAGCCATAAACAATCCCAGCCAATCAACACATGCTTCAGGAGCACGGAAGGCAAGGGTCCTATTGGATGGGCGCAAATATCAACAACCCCTTCCAACCCAAACCAAATCGTAGACTGCTTTTTGTATAAGGTATTCATGTGTAAGGTATAAGTAGGAACGATTCTCTAAGAGGAACTCTCAAGAAAACGTTTGGGAAACACACAAGGAAAATAAACAACTTTAGTAAGGTGTACCTTTCGAGTCTTCATAAAACGCCAAGGGACACCATAATTGGGAAACGCACCCCAGGACTCATCCATGCCTTCATGTTTGTTCAGTACTTAAACCATTTAAACAGCTTCGAAGCATTTCATGTATATAATATATAGTAAATGTAAATAATAGTAGTAAACATCCTTTTGTTTGTAAGTGGCATGAAGGTCTTTTCATATACAACATTTCCAAACAATTTGGCTTATGTGCTTGACTGATTGAGAGAAGGGGAACAGTGACTGCTTTCATGCTGCATTTAGACTGAGACGGAAGGACAGGTGGAGCTGATGACCCTGGTCGAAGTGCCCCAGCCAGGTAATAGGCAGTCTGAACCAGCAACAGATGCACAGAGAGACCACTGTGAATCATTTTCCAGTACGCGCAGTACTGTTTTTATGAACTCACTTCAGATGGCAGGTACAAGTAGCGTTATGGCTGTGGTTTTTCATTTATCAGATGATTTTTTTCAAAAGAAAACAAAATTAAAAGCATTAAAACATTACTTTACTCCGAACCATTAACTGGGGCCATCAACATTTTCCCTAAACTGGGGCATGGACTGAACAAAAAGGTGGTGGTAAATGTAGGACTGAAGCAGGGCAGAATGTTTGCCTGATGCAGTGGGGCCCAATCAAATTGGCAGTAAACACAGACAGAAGATTGACATCCTTAAATGGGGCGGCAAGTCTAACAGAACTTTTTTCATAGACGGAACACATTCTGTTCTACAACATGCATTCATTTATTACAAAACCATACTAAACCTCAATGCCTTTTGTGCACAAAAAGCACAGATTCGTTAGCATGGTGTCCACAAAATATTGAAGAGAGCACATTCTTTAGTGCACAGAAAACAAAACGGATGATTTATGTTGTGCACTGAATTGACTGTTGTGCTTGTCATTTAGTGGACAAAAGGCTTAATGCACTTATTATTTTGTGGACAAAATTAACAACAACTAATTTTATAGACAAAGGAAATCCTGTCCACATAATAGATATAACCAACATTTACACTTTTTTGTCAGGAAATACACAATGCCCTCCACTATAAACATTTCCTTGCCATTGAATATTTGATTTTGTCCACATTACAGTCCTGCTATATTAGGGGAAGTATGATGTGCACAAAAGGGATTAGTCTTATACATTCTATGAGTCAGCATATTACAGAGGGAATTCCGTTCATGACAGCAAAGCCTGCTTGAACTTTCATAGTTTCAAGCAATCTTCAAGTACAAAATCAGTAGTTTCCATTTGCTATATTACTCAGACTCCCTGAATGTATTGACCAGAGTCCTGTCATTCCCATCATACTATCACTAATTCAGCCTGAGGACATAACTCCATTTCCTCTCATTTCCTGGACACAATGGTAACGTGTTTGTGATTTGCGCGGACGAAAGGCATTATGCTGTGTCATGGTTTTTTGAATAAATCAATGGATTTGGTGGCACAGAATGCTTTCTGTCTACGAAATAAGGTCTATTTCACTATCCTTCCCATATCCTTTGACTGATTGCTCCAACCAGTCGCTATTTTCTTTTTCCAAATGCAGTGGCATTACCAGCTTCAAGGGCACTATCCACAGAGCTTGCAGAAGTAACACAAAGTCAGAGGGGCATTTGAAAAATGGTAAATGTCCTGGTAGAATATTGTACTACCACATATCAAGACAAAATCAATGATGCTTTACACCAAGTGGTCATGTGAAACATGAGGGACTAAAACCAGATGTCATTTGTGCCGTCTATTTCATTCTGTTCATCAAGCAATCAATCAATCAATCCACCAACTAATCAATCAATCAATCAATCAATGACACAGAAGCACATTTCATGTTTGGAAAGAGAGGACTCATGGTGCAGTGTACACTGTACACATCTTTGAAGTAGAGTGAAGGGTACAGATACTCACACACACACACACACACACACACACACACACACACACACACACACACACACACACACACACACACACACACACACACACACACACACACACACACACACAAACACACACACGCACACACAGAGATCTACTGCCACCATCAACCTTGTAAACTCTAGCATTTGCCAACACACCTGTCTGCTCATTGACTGTGTGCTCCGGTGCACAGAGCCAGCGGCAGTGGCCAGGAGAGAGAGAGACAGACACGAGGAGGATGCGGGTAGGGTCCTGTGCCGCTCGTGAGCAGCATCGCCCCTGCCACTGCCTTCACCGCCAGGGCAGTATCATCACACACAGGAGATGTGGATTAGCAATGATTAGCGGGGATTATGACTGGTTAATGGTGGGAAAATACATTAGCAGCCACAGGCGTGAGGGGGGTGGTGGGGCGGTGGATTTCGCTCACGCTAGCGGATTTGCATTGATCCAAAGCAAATGAATGAGGATTAGGCGCATCTATCTGCCAACAGATAAATAACATTAAGCGCATTATTCTGCGCCGACTGTTATTAATGACATTACAAACACTGCAACAATCCTGGCAATTATGGTAATAATAGGGCTGAATAATGCACTTCATGCTGTTTATCCCTCCTCTCTCCTTTTCTCTTGCATGCTCTTTTCCTGTCTTTCTCTTTTTCTCTCTCACTTTCTCTTTCTCACTGACTCTCTCTCTCTTTTTCTCACCCTCCTTTTCTCTGTCTCATTCTTTCTCTCTCTGTCTCTCTCTCTCTCTCTTTCTCTGTTTCACTCTCTGTACTGAACTGAGGCTTGAGACCTGAACTCCAGCATGATCGCCCAGCCAGGCCAGATTGGGAGACAGCTCAGTTCAGCTGTGAGTGAGAGGCTCTGGGCTCCGAGGCACATAGCGACAAATGCCTCCAAAGACCTTGATGCGGAAGATGGCAACCAAGTTGTTTACTGTGAGATCAGGAACAGTTGGTGCTCTCCCCTCATAGTGTTATGGCTATTTATTTAGCTTTATCCAAAGCAACCAAGAGACAATTCACAACGTTTGTGACATATCCACTGCGCATTGACACAAGCTTCTTCTATTTACAAAGAAACATGCAATTCTAAGAAGATGTGATCTCCCAACACTGAATCAGTATGAGAGGTTGGTTATCAGCTGTATGAGTGCTTTGAAATGACTAATAATGGCAGTCGTTAAAAACAGAACATGTACTTGTCAACAGCACCTTAAATATTTAGTTCTAGAGAAGCTCAGGGGCTCTGACAATGTCGGACGATGTCTGTCTTAATGGTGTGATTCTCTATATAAAGGCAGGCAAAAGAGGTTTATCATCAGCTGTATCAGTACCTTAAAATGACTAATAATGAGGTTGTCATTAAAAAAAAACGTCATTCTCAAATGAAGTTAAATGGAGATTAGCTGATTAGCTGCTGCTCTGTTCTTTAGCTCCTCTGTGAGGTGATGCTGTTAACCCCCCATCACCCAATCCTCCCCTCTCTCCTCCTCCCACTCGTTTATGTCATAAATACTCTTCTCTAGGAGCAAAGAGAAAGCCCACGCTTCAGGACGGATGGAAGGAGTAGGAAAAGGGAGGAATAATATACTTTTTCATCAAAAATTCCTTTTCTTCCCTGCAACCTCAAGGTTTCCCCTCTGAGCCGTTTGAAAGATGGGCAACAATGCGGCCACACAGTGATCACCTGTTTACCATATGAAAAGCTCCTGGAAGAGACCAAGAAGGCAGAGGGCTATTGTGTTATTTATGACGTGGGGCCTTGTAGCTATACGGTCTCTCCTTCAAGTTTAGTTTCAAGGTATAGACCTGTACGTGGAGAGGTGCAGCTATAGGTTCCCATGATTTTTGACTTTATGCCCAACCTACTTCCTTTTTCTTTCCTTTGCTGGTCTTTTTTTTCTGTTTTTGATTAAAAAGATTTCAGTGATGTTTTTTTATTATTATTATTGATAAGGAGGACCTCCAAACCATCCTGTCAGAGCAAACCACTGTCTACAATGACATGACATGACCATTACTAACTATGATCTATTCTAATTGTTCTGATTTCCAACAGGGCTATATGCAGGAATGTCATCCTGTGATTGTTTTGTACATAGGATTTTGTCAATATCACCTTCATTAAAAAAAAAATTTTTTTGCATCTGATTATATCCCCATTCACACTGCACCTAAGCACTGACAGTAGCATAATTACACACTTATCTATACATTCCTATAAACTGTGTCAATCGTGCAAAATGACTGGACAAACATGAAAACAAAACAAAAGCTCTTTAATTTTTCACCTCTGGTTCATCCATATTTTTGAGATTCTGTGTTGATCATATGGGTTTGTGCTTCGCAGGCCAGCCAAACCACAAAGCTCACGTGAATATCTACATGTTCAGATGCATGTCGGCTGCCATCCTTATTCTTTTTTTACCTTTCTTTATTATATTTGTATTGGCCATTTCTACACTGTTATTTACTTGCCCATGGTCTTCTGTGTACTAGTGGAGCGGACATACTGTATCTCAGGAGGCCATTTAACGTTTCAAAGTTAATTGTTCTTCCAGAAGGATTTCCTGCAAATGGCTAGTGCTCTTGGTTGTCCCCTTGACATCTGTGGTAAAGTCCATGACTGTTTCAAGGGGCAGCACAATGACTCATAATTACAAGGTCGCCTATGGAATTTGGAAAAATAGAGGGCAAATATTTTTTCTCTGGCATCTTAGAAGGAAGGCTTTGCAATGATAGAAAGGGGAAGGTCATGGAGCAGTGGTGAACATTGAGATTCTAAAGGTCTTGCATTCAAGGGCATCGGAAGGCGCTGAACAATCTTTAGACGTGCAAACCTTATAGTGAGACAGAGGTGACTTTCCTCCTTTTCTTGCCTTCTGGAGATGTGGATGCCATGTGAGGAATGGGCCATTTGCAGGCACATTATTGCATGTTCATTTAATGGAAGCGAAGGGAGAGAGCAGTCAACCCACCTGGCAGTCTGGCTCATTGGCACTGCGGTCAGGGTGCAGGTTTAGTACCCTGTAGACCCAGGTTCAGTGAAATTATAACTTTTATTGAGCTGAAGGAGAAAAAAGTGGCGAATGTTTTTGATGGTAAGCTAATGCAGTGATCAGCAGCAGTGCTAGTCAGGGATATCCTGGTGGTTTGAAAGGGTACTGTCATACAAGCATGATGATACATCTGTAAGCCAAACACTTGTCATTTGGCAGTTAATCCTCTCCTCCCTTCTCTCTGTCTTTCTCTCTCTCACTCTCTCTATCTTTCTCTCTCTCAGTCGCTCACTCCCTCTTGCTCTCTGTGTAGCTCGTTCCAGACATTCTCGGAGAGGACACTGAAGCTCGTAGTGTGTGAAGTGCAGTCTGCTCCCCTGTCTGACTCTCCGTCAGAGCTACGCAGAGCCATGTGAAAATGAGCCGCAAGCCTCACAGCAGCCAAAATAACAACAAGAAATAAATAAATAAATAACCAGGCAGGGAGAGGGAGGAGGAGGAGGAGGAGATGGGAGAAAGAAAGAGAGAGTGAGAGAGGACGAGCAGGAGAAGGGAGAAATGGAGAGAGAGGAGCAAGAGGAGAAACAGAAATGGAAAGAGAGATGGGGAAGTTAGAATGTGAAATAGAAAGGGAGAAGGAAGAGACTGAAGAGAAAAAAAGAGAGAGAGAGCGAGAGAGAGAGTGAGTGAGAGAGAGAGAGAGAGAGAGAGAGAGGGGAGGGAGATGAAATGGAGACCTGCCGCTGAGCTCAAGGACACGGCGTGCGACTGTGTAATTAGTAACGTACACAGATGATTTAGATGCGCAGATATGATTAGGGAAAGCAGTGGAGTTTTAAGCCTAATCAGCTCACTTCTAAGAGATCCTCCAAATCGTGGGGGTTTGGATTGGGGTTGGTAGGGGTGGAATGTGGGGAGGGGCAGCCGGGCTGAGAGACACACACACACACACACACACACACACACACACACACACACACACACACACACACACACACACACACACACACACACACACACACACACACATACAAACACACACACACACACACACACACACACACACACACACACACACACACACACACACACACACACACACACACACACACACACACACACACAAACGAGATACATACACACACTTTACCATCCAAAATCCTAGACACAAACACATGTGCATACATACAAAATACTGACAGTGGTTTGTAGTGGGATGACTATTATACTGAGAAACACATATTCTAATTACAAAAAATAGGTTAATAAACTTTAAAATAATAAATGAATCATAAATGCAAAAGAGACAGACTCAACTAGGTCGTTTTATCTGAGAGACAGAGAAGCCTGGTTATGGAAGGGAGAGAGGGAGAGAGGCAGACAGAGAGAGGGAGAGTGAGAGAGACACAGACAGATGGGGAAAGAGAGAGAGATCGGGTCAAAGAGGGAGAGAAAGATAGAGAGGCAAAGAGAGAGAAAAACAGAGTGAGGGCAAAGAGTGAGACACCGAGAGAAAGACAGAGAGGGGGACAAAGAGAGAGTGACGCAGAGAGAAAGACATAGAGGGGGAAGATGAGAGAGAGAGACAGTGACAGGGACGAAGAGGGAGAGAGAGAGAGGGACAAAGAGAGAAAGAGGCAGAGGGAGAAGTGAGATAGGAAATTATGTTTATAACGCCACAGTCCACAGAATGCCAGTGTCCCCAGGCAACTGTTTTGATTTCCATTTGGAGTGTGTGGGCAGTGGCAGCAGTGATGGTAGTTGAGGATGAAATACTATCAAGCCACAGGTCTACTCCAGGAAATAAAGACTCCTTCCTCCTCCTATAGGGTCAAACAACCCCACTTAAAATAGCATCTATATAGAACATGCAGTAATGCCATAGGTTTCCATCTACAGTATATGGGTGTCTGACGTCATCATTCTGTGTTGTTTTTGTATACTTAACACAAGCAGTACACATCCTTTGCACAAATCAATCCAATCTTATTCATTTCATATTTCAGATGAAGTAAAAAAAATAATGCTACACATATGAACAAAGCAGAAGAGATTGATGAAATATTCAGGCAAAACTGTCAACATTAATTGGAGTACATCTAAAAATTACACAGGTGAAAAAAGAAGGAAGCTAGCGACACTGTTAATGGCCGCATGATAATGCCATGTTGTTATCTGGCTTAGTATGGTACATTATATATAGGGTCAAACAACCCCACTTAAAATAGCATCAATATAGTACATGCAGTAATGCCATAGGTTTCCATCTACAGTATATGGGTGTCTAACGTCATCATTCTGTGTTGTTTTTGTTTGTTTGTTTGCTTGTTTGCTTATTTGTTTGTTTGTTAGTTTGTTTGTTTGTTTGACAGCAGTGTATCTCAAGCTAAAATTCTGACCTGGGCACTCCACCTCTCACCAGGATAAGGTGTCATCACTGCGTCTGACCTCTAATCAACATACATTTATATATTTGTATTTATGTATAATATATAATTGTAATGCGTATAGCATATGGGCCAGTCTACCGAATTCGTGTAATATGCAGTCCCTCAACAATAAAAACTATTTACAAAACAATTAGGTATTTAGGCATAGATATTTAATTAGAAAATGTTATGGTCTATATAAACCCAATGCATTACATGAGATAGTGATAAGCTAAATATATACAAAATCATCATTTATAGGGTACTTTCTATTGGGAAGTAGCTGTCCCCAACCCTGACATCTAAATTTCAATGCCTTTAAATAACACTTTTCAATTTTTTTAGATTTTTTTCAATGATTTAATTCCAAAGATCTTTATGATTGGGTTGAAACAGAACTTGGAATATTTAGATTTATTGTGGGTTTAATTTTTAAATCAATTTTCTATACTCAAAAAATCATGTCCCTAGTTTTCATGTCACTACCGAAACACAAGAGTTTTAGTCCATTGGCTGAGCATGTGTTTTAGCCACGACTCTGCATTTTTGACCATGCAGTGACACTGCATCTCTGACCCTCATGGTTGAATGGTAAGTAGCTAAATCCCATAGTTTTTATATAAATGTGTTCCAAAGTCTGAAAATCGACGTGTAACCTTAAGAATTGTCACTACCGAAACGCATGTTTTCTTCAATTAAGTAAACCTTTTTGGGTTTCATGGAAAATCTTATGTTTGTATGTGTGTTCACCTCTTCAAAGATGTGTTTGCATGTCGTGTGCTTGTTAGAATTCTTTATTTATGCTTAAAGTTAGCTAGAATTGTCACTACCGAAACAGTCACTACCGAAACACATGGTAGTGACCTGATGATTTCAGTAGTGACAAAATGAAATGGTAAGTAGTTCAATCCCATAATTTTTAAATAAATGTGTTGTGTGGACTAAAGGGCGGCCCAGAGCACCTTTTGGAAGATTTTGGGAGAGAAATGAACATCCATCCAACAGTGCAGTCACTACCGAAACACTGGATGTCACTACCGAAACAGTGCAGCACTACCGAAACACAGGATGTTTTGTAAAAAATTAAGTATATTGAGTAATCAACTAAAATGTTATGATACTGATTGGATTAATGTATGTTCAATTTCATCAATCAACAACTCTGGAATCAATATGATCAGTATTTTGCATTTTACAAAGAAATATTGCACTTAGATTTTGATGAATTGTATAAATTGAACTTGAACATTTGGTAAAAAATTCATTTTTATGGATTTCATTTTGAAAACCTTCAAGAAATATTTGTAAAAATACTCTTCAGAGAAGGGAAGGAAACACAATCTGAACAGGTCAATAATAATACTTTTTTTACTATAGTAAATGTGATGTTTCGGTAGTGACAATTTTTGGAAGAGGAAAAACATTCCAACACATTCTGAAAATACAATATAAAAATTGACTGTTCTTTTACTAGATAAGTGTACTTTAGATATGGTACATTATACATACGGACAAAGTTTTGGGAATAAAACATACAAAAAATCTAAATATTTCTGACCTGTCTTTGCACCAATTCGGTAGAATGGCCCATATACATTTCTCTATTATCTGTTTCAGTACTCTGGTAATGTGTATGTCTATTTTTTACTCTGTGTCAACCTCTATGTTTCCAAATAAAAGTACACACTCACACACACACACACACACTCACACACACACACACACACACACACACACACACACTCACACACACACACACACACACACACACACACACACACACACACACACAAGATATTGGCAGACCTTTGAGAGGCCCCTCAGCCTCTCTAGTGAAACTCCCTTTGCCACCGACAGTGCTCACGGATCTACAGCACAACCACACAAAAGAAGAAAAGATGAGACACAAAGACACAATTAACGAGGTACCCAATTAAAAAAAAAACACAGCTCTCCACCTCTCCCTCCCTCTATCCCTCCATCCCTCTCCTCCTCCGTCCCTGTTCCTCTCCTCCTCCTGTAAAGTCTTGTTATTGATCACCTTTAACCTCTGCTTTCAGCGGTGTCAAAACTACCATTTAGGGCCCTCCCCAGGGCTGGCCGTGTCGATGGCACCCCAGACCCATAAATCATTAGCGGGGCAGGCAGAGGCGTCCACCGGGGGGCCTGACATTCAGGGCCACCGCCCAGTGGATTGGCCGTCGCCACAGTCGCGACCGCCGCCGCCTCCGCCACTCATGCCCCCAGGGGTCAGGGGTCAGGCTGACACCCCCTCATGTCCGCCCCCCCTCCCCCTTCCCCCCCACTGTGCTCCACTGGCCCAGCGCCCGATGCTCGTTTGATTTTTAAATAAGACAAAGGTCAGGAGGCTCACTCTCGTTCTCCTTCTTTTTTTGTCCTTTCTCTCTCTCTCTCTCTCTGTCTACCTACTTTCATTTCTCTACTCTGCCCTTTTACTCAACTAGATTCTTCGTCTCTGTTTTTGTACGTCTCTTTTGCCCCAATTTGATTTTAATGAACTGGCATCTTAATATTGAACAGTGAAAAGAAAGCAGAGAAAAAAGTTTAACAAGGCTAGGTGAATGAATGAATGAATGAATGAATGAACGTTGTGTGAACAAGATTTTCCCAGAAGACCCAGAAAACACTGATTAGCAGGGCACCACATTCGTAGATGAGAGAAGTTTGACTTTAAATTAAAAATGGTATTATTATTCATGCTTGATAATGACACTGAGGTTAAATGAAATGTCTCATGGTTGGAGACCTCTGGGGTCAGGGATGGGATGGGGTTTTTTGAAGGGGGGGGGTAGTTCTTCCTTTCTGTGTTTTCGTCTCATGGGCTGTGCTCCTCTCCAGGAGGGCAGAAGACACTGGGCCTCCCATGGATCAGTCTGTGCATCAGCCACATGTCAAATCCCCCTCCCTGAGTCTCACAGTCACACCAGTGCTGCTGCTATCTCTCTTTCTGTGTGTGTGTGTGTGTGTGTGTGTGTGTGTGTGTGTGTGTGTGTGTGTGTGTGTGTGTGTGTGTGTGTGTGTGTGTGTGTGTGTGTGTGTGTGTGTGTGTGTGTGTGTGTGTGTGTGTGACCATCCCAGCTGGACTGCTTTCCTTTCACAAGCAGTGAAGTGCATCAGGTGGGCAACCAACTTTGACAGACATGGGGTGCAGGCAGTGGAGTGTATCCCCAAAAATGCACGCACACACACACACACACACACGCACGCACACGCACACATGCACGCATGCACGCACAGACACACACAGACACCGGACACAAACACACAAACACACAGACACACACACACACACACACACACACACACACACACACACACACACAAACACACCTCACATTTCTTACCTCATCTGACTATACCAGCTTAAATGTCGTTAGTAAGTGCATGATCTCATATAACCTGTGTTAAGTGGCCTATAAACAGTATGAGGGGTAATTCAGTGTTGTTCAGAAAATAAGCACCTAGGGACATTCATTGCTTCACCTGTCTCTCATCTAAACTATCAGTTATATGACTTGGACAATATCATGCATCATAATATAATTGGCAACATCATATCAGGATAATCAGTCTCTTTGCAAGTGTAGCAGTAGCTTAGCAGCAATGTTACCTGAATGATGAAGGCGTTTCAAACCGGTGCCACTGGGGAACCTTGTCCAAAGGAAAGTCCTCTTTGTGGCCCTCCCTTCCTCCCTCCCTCCCACCTCCTCACAGCATCCAAAAAAGGGGAACAGGGGTATGGAGTAGGAGGGATGCCTAACCAGAGGGATTAATTGGTTTGGCACCTTTCTGATGCACTTGGCAGAGGCAATTAAATGGCGGCCCTAGGCCCTTGCACACCAGTAATACATGCATCAAGCCAGTTGTCAGCTTGAACCATACTCATGTTCCGATACCCGTGCGCCATTACTGTTCAGACATAGAGCATGCACTGTGTTGATGTGTATTATTATATAGCTTCAATAGCAGTGAGTGTAATCTGAGGGCAAAACATAAGGCTTCAGTATGCTTCAGTATGCTTTACCACCAGCCACCAGAGAGTGGTCAGAGTGGAACCAACTGTGCTTTTGACTTGGTTTTGACTGTGATGATATCACATTTGTGTGTGTTTTCATGTGTGTTTGTGTTTGTAAGAGTAATATGTATATAGCCCATGCTGTGTATAATGTTTTGGAGTGTATGTTTGTGTGTTGGTGTGTTTGTGTGTGTGTGTATGTGTATTTGTGTGTTTGTGTGTGTGTGTGTGTGTGTGTGTGTGTGTGTGTGTGTATTTGTGTGTTTGTGTGTGTGTGTGTGTGTTTGTGTGTGTGTTTGGGCTAACAGTGCAGGATGCTTCATTTTAAAGGAGGTGGTCTGACAGCTCTCACAGCTTCCTCTGTTTCCTTAACTCCCTCCAGCCATCAATTAGCAGACCGAGCTCCTGTGACGGCCCTGTGCTTTCCTCTCCTGCCTTTGTAGCTGCCACATCGACTCTGTCCCTCTTTCTCTTTTCTTTCTGCCTCTCTTTCTCTCTCTCCCACTCCCTTGCTTCCTCCCTCTGTTTGAAGGTTAAGATAAGAAGGTGGCCAGGTTATGTGTGTGTGTGTGGGGGGGGGGGCAGTTCTCTGGGGTGCTGGCCTGTGCCTCCAAGGGTAAATAAGAGCCAAGTGTTTGGAGAAGCTGCCAACCTATTCCAAAGAGCCTTTAAACCTGGCAGAGAGGGAGTGCAGAGAGAGAAAGAGAGAAAAAAAGAGCGAGAGAGAGAGAATGACAGAGAGAGAATGAGTTGACTGGTGAATGACAGCTGCTCATATGGCAGCTGAAGTACCTTAAAAGAGCCATAGATGGACTTAGCTGGACGGCACTGGACTTGTCAGAAGTTCCATACTCTAATACAAAAAAATAAAACAAGTCCTTGTCATAATGTGCCATGCTTCATCTAGACCATGCAGACAAACAGACTCTCTCACTCTGAACAACACCAGTGGCCTGAGGTAATGCGTCTTCTTCATCATTAGCGACCAGCTGTGTAACGGCGCTCTCGGTGTCCACCGGGTGAGTGATGACGAGGGGCTAGCGTGGCGACTGCCATCACTGTCAACGGCACTCTTCGGCCAAGCCCACCAGCTGTTTCCCCTCACCCCAGAGAAGCTGTGTGTGTGTGTGTGTGTGTGTGTGTCTGTGTGTGTGTGTGTGTGTGTGGGGGGGGTATCTTCAGCAACTCCCTCTTCCTCCACCTCTCCGGCCCAGACAGGGGAGGTTGAGCACGAGCCGGAGGAGCGTCCCGACGCCCGCCTCATCCATCACGCCGTCCGTCACCTATCAACCCCCCCCCACACACACACACACACACACCGCTCTCAGCCCCACACCCCTAGGTTCTGAAAAGGTCCTGCCATCACTCACCTCTCTGACACGCCAGTCGATGTCCGAGAGGGCCAGGCTCGACCGCAGTCACCTCCGCTGGCCCTCCCCTGGTCCTGTCAGCCCCTCTCCTTCAGCGACCTGCAGCTCTGCTCCCCGCAGCAGCCAAACACCCCAGTGTCCTGCTGTCCTAGTGTCTGGGTGTCTGTGTGTGTTTACAAATGACAAATACATGACAGAAGCTCACCAGAGAAGTCTCAGCACTGATAAACTGACAGACAAACACACTTGTCCAACAGAAAGACAGACACACACACAGACAGACACACAGACCGATACAAGTATATGACAGACAGACAGACACACGTATCCATCGGTCAGACAGACAGATAGACAGGCAGAAGGACAGACATATCCGACAGACAGACAGACACATAGACAGACACTTGTATATAAATGCATATGCACAACGGAGCCCACAAAGACTGTATCATACCCAAACATATAACACACTTTACACTCTCAGTCAGAGGAAATGAGTGAGAGGCTCTGTAAGTGTGAGAGGCCCAGAGGGAGCAGAACTAAGCCCCAGCGCCTCTCTGTGGCTCAGGCCCAGCCACTCACAGTGTGTGAAAGAGACGCCTGGGCTATCACAATGGGCCATTGTGCAGGCTTTATTAAATATGTATGCGTCGATTGCTGGAAAACAACAAAACAAGTGCATGGTATTATCACTTGCAATAACATTGACCATGGGCTCCTACACAGTGTTGGCTTGGAGGTCTGCTCCTCTGTGTCCTGTCCGAAGTGTGTGTGTGAGTGTGTGTGTGCTGTGTACACTACCAATGAGGCCCTTGACACACTTATTTCCCCAGATATTCGCTGTTATTTATTATTGCTATTTGTTATGTTTATGATCAGTTATTTTTAATGACCACGGCGATTCCAGACTATAACATCTGTGAAGGAGTTCAACACAGGCAGTTATTTGATTCAATAGTGGAGCAGCCCTTTAGCCCATACTGAGGCCCAGTTAAGGGATGCACCTGGGATACATATCTCATGATCTAGGTAAACGTATAGCTTGAATTAGAAGACTGTGAGCCAAGTGTGTGTCTGCCTGAGAAAAGCCTCTACTCATGACATGAAATCCACACCGCATGACAGATAGAGAGCCATCTGATAATAAGTCCCTCCAGGATTTTGCGATCTTGCGCTTTCACAAATTCACTCAAAAGCATAGTATATCTGCTTTATTTGTGATTGATATTATTTAACTCAAAAAAACTGCAATTTTATTCCCACAGCAGATTCAGTCTCTTTTGGCCAGAACAATCACAACAAACCCTCGCATGATCCTTGAGGGACTGGATAGTGCACCTCCAACACAATGGGCACGCAAAAGCACTTTCCCAAGGGTCGGAGGTCAACCAGGCCACCCACGTCAGCACGCCGTATCGCACGAGTGGAATGCAGTGAAGGGGTGGTGGGGGTTAGAGCCCCACGGAACGAAACTCCGAGCCCCTCTCGGTGACGAGCCCCTGGCCCTGTGACACCCCCAACGTTAGCCCGTAACCCCGGCAACCCTTCCAGTCACCTCTCCCATCGGCCCCCGCTGGCAGTTACGCACGGCGCATTCAGGGGCCCGATGCCATTTCTGAGGGCCGCTGGTTTGTCTATCACAACATCTGAACCAGGAGGGGGTGAGTGCGGTGGGGTGGAGGGCGGTTCAAAAGGCAAGCCAGTCTGCGTGTGTGAGAGGTTGTGTGTGTGTGTGTGTGTGTCTGTGTGTGTGTGTGCAGCTGAATGGCTGCTGTTGTGCGTCCAGCGGGGAAATGCGTCGGAGGGCTGGCCTACGCACAGCAACCGGCTCAATGGATGGAATTCAAGATGGCCGCTCGGTAGGAGCTGAGCGTGCAGAGGCCAAACAATACCCTCTCTTTCTCTCGTGTCCCTTCTTCTCCCTCTCTCCCCTCTTTCCATCTCACTCACTCTGACAGTGGCTTTTTTCATTATTCCCTCTCTCTCTCTCTATCCTTCTCTCTCTCTCTCTCCTTCTCTCTCTCTCTAATGTTTTCTCCTTCTCTTTTTTCCCCTGTTCCACTCCTTGGGCCCTTGGTGTTCCATATGGCATTTTCCCTGCACTAGGGTACTCATGCGAGCAATTTTGAGTATACACTCACATCCGCTCTTCCTCATCCTCCTCCCTCTCCTCCTCTTCCTCCGTGGTGAGATTCATTACTATTGAGAGGCCCAGGGATGCGCAGCAGCTTGTAAATCACGAGGTCTAATAATGGATTTTTTATGATGGAGCTGCGGAGACACGGGGAGATGAAGAGAGCAGCCTGCATGCAGACAGAAGCCATGACACTCCACCTCTGATCTGAACTTTCTTTGGTGTTCCACAGGATCACGTGCACACACACACGCACACACACACACACACACACACACACACACACACACACACACGCACACGCACGGACACGTACACACACAAAAGCACAAAAACTAAAAAGTATGCATGCATGCACACACACACACACACATACAGTACACACAAGCAGACACACACACACATACACACACCCACATCAAACTTGGGCTCTCCTCTCCTCATCCATCCCCTCCTTTTCTTTTTTAATTTGTTTAAAAGATAAGGTAGGGAGGGCTCTAAATGAGAAGGCTGCATAAGCATGCTTTCCATCTGCACCATGACGTGGCCTGGAGAAGACAGACAGGCAGGGAAGAAGTACAGACAGATTGATGGGACTTATCCTGTGTTGAGTGCTGATTGATTGCTGGCGATAATTTTATGATTGATCCATTGATTAGCTGTCGGGCGGCTCGGGCCTTGTTAACGTGGGACATATGGTGGCACTCAGGGGAGGTTAAAGAGACAGGCAGGAGGTGTGGGGGACACGCAGGAGGTGTGGGGGACTTGTGTCCCTCTCCCTTGGGTACACCTCTCATAGAGGACCTCAACATGAGCCAAATACAGAACACCTATCAAAATCAACCAAGAGGACATTTTCATAGCATTTATATATATTTCACCTCATAATAAAATCAAATTGATTGTACATTATAAATATATGTCTATACATTTTATATACAATGACTTTATATTATGACTGGTTCATAACAGGAAAATACAGGTTACTTACTTACATGCTATGCGCTGCCAATGGAACCAGCATAACCTTTAAGTCATTCTTCTTCAAGTCTTTCTTCTTTGATTTGAACAAGCAGTTCTGATTAGTTATCAGAGCAGGTAATGAGATGGCTTAATCAGAGTAATGAGTCCTGCTATATTTATGCATCAAAATGGCAAGTCATTTTTTGCATCTTATTTTTAGGCTTACTGGATACGTATCCTTTTAGTCGGAACATCAAAAGCAATTAGAGAGGAGCTATTTAAATAAATATGTAAAAGATATAGCTCCAGGTTCTCAGATATGAGGGATTCGTCTAAAATCTGAAGGTGAATAATAATCAGAGAGATAAAATCACTGAATCAAAGACACAAAGATGAAGAAGATTTTCCTCTCTGTGGGGTAGGACTCCTTCATCCACCATCAGTGCAATTTAATAGAGTGAATAGATCTTGATCGCCTGTGTTGAGCTTGCTTGCCCCACTGAATTTAGCAAGAGCATACCAACACAGCCATAGTACTGAGCCGCTCACACATAGCTTGTCTCTGTTGTGGGGACCGAATAACGGATGTGTGGAGTAGGAGGTAGGTTAAAGGTGCAGTCCTCAATTCTAATGAAAGGTTGTTGATAGATGTGCTGAACAGACAATAAAATGCAACCCCTCCCCTCTGTGCTCCTGAAGCATCATGTTGATTGGCTGGAATAGTGTATGGTCCAAACGACTGTGGTCTGTGAGCACACACACTAGGTGGACAGCTCAAGGAATGGGGAGGATTTAGACAAAAAGGTTAATGGATTATAATCACAGACTGCACCTTTAAAGAACAAACGAGTTAAGGAAATTGCACTGAGGCAAAAAAAACTCCTCTTGCTTCTGACTGAGAGGGGAGAAAGAGTGACAGAGTGATGGAGTGAAGGAGACAGTGTGGTGTGGTGTGGCGTGGTGTGGCGTGGTGTGGCGTGGGGTGGCGTGGCGTGGCGTGGGGACCACGGCATGGGCGGCCGCCGGAGATGAGTTGAGATGAGATGAGAGAAACAGTAACTCTCCCCCGCCCGCAGGCACCAGGCTTTTGGTTGTGTGTGTGTGTGTGCGTGTGTGAAGGTGGGGGGGGGGGTTGTGCCCTCCCCTGGCACAGCCAAGGCGTCCTCTAGGTAATTTACGCTCACAGCGCCCCTGTTGTCCCGCCACAAACAAAGTGGCCGCTTGTTGGGCCGGAGGGAGGGCTGTCCTGGTCTCCCTGCTCCCTTGCCACTGTCCTCTGGGTGCGAGCCACCGGGGGCTAAGGGAGTTCACGTCCAGCCACGTGCTGCCTATTAGTCAGCCCACAATGGAGCGCTTCAGCGCAAAATTTAGAGTCCCATAAAAACATTATTGTCCCACCAGCCGAATCGTTTGTCCACCCCGACAAAAGGGGGAATGAAAACCCCCAAAAATGTTAACCCTCTGGGCTCTGTTTTCTGGGGCGCATTTTTGGGATTCTGGAACTTTCCTGAGTCCGGGGGGCACTCACACTCATGCCCACACTGACGTCCTTCAGCGTCGAGACCCACGCTGCTCCTACGCCACAGTGGGTAGAACAAAGGTGTCTAAAAGGTTGCACAACCCAAGGGTCGCCATGAATGGCCCGGCCATTTTTCTTTTCCTCTTTTTGTTTGCTCTTTTGTCAGAGAGCGGAACAGATGAGACTCTGTTTGGTGTTTATCTCCATCAAGGATTTTCTCTCCCTCTCTCTCTCTCTCTCTCTCTCTCGTTCACTCTCTTCGCTTTCCCATTCTTAAGTGGCCAATGTCCTGTAATTCTGATAACGACGATTGCAATATGCACGGTTTCGTAAATGTCCTTTCATGGTTAGCCATCAGTTAGAATCCCCCACCCCCGTGTCTCTGTCCAGGCCACGCACACACACTTAAACCCCAGTCATGAATCAATCAGGTGGAGCTGCCGTCATTACCCCCTCTAAATATGGCCACTCCGCATGGCTCCGCTCCTGCCCAATGCGTGCCTGCAGAGCGCGTGGGCAAGGTCATGTCGGCCTATTAACCATATTAAAATCTCCCAATTATGCTAATTGGTTGACTCCTAATGCAGGTTTAGCTGGGTCTGCTCCCTGCAATTCATCATAATGGATTAGGCCCTGATGGGTCCTGCGGTGGAGAAGAGGGGACGGGGGGCTGCTTTTAGGAGGAGGCTGTAGTGCTGGGGCGGGCCAGCCAGCCGGACAAAACGACCCTGACGAGGCCTCGTTCAAGAGCGGCGACCTCCATCCATGTCTGCCACCAACACCGGCTCACTGCCCCGCTCTCATCTCCACGGGTCCCATCATCTGGTCATCTGGTTGAGAGTCCATCGGCTTGGTGGCTGTGCGACACACAGATGTGGAATAATCACAGCATGTTTTGAAGTGGTCTGCTGCGTGGGTTGATCTGGGAACATGCAGCGCTGTCCCTCTGCTATGACACGTGCAGCTGATTAAATGTTGACCTCGGTGTTACGGCTGAAAACAGAGAGCAAAGTACATGTAAAATAGTTTAATAGCGAAGAACAACAAAATGACTGAAAATACAAACTGTTCAAACACAGAGAGGCTGGTAACCACTGCCCATCCACCATTCCTTAAGCATTTCTTCCCTTTTTCTTTGAATACACCACCCCCCCTCAGTCTACCTACACACACACACACACACACGCACGCACACACACACACACACACACACACACACACACACACACACACACACACACACACACACACACACACACACACACACACACACACACACACACACACACACACACACACACATACACACACACACACACACACACACACACACACACACACACACACACACACACACACACACACACACAGCCTTACTCCCCCTCTGGTGTGTGGCCCTGACTGGGTGCTTCTGGGAGGAGAGCGCATTCTCCTTTCATCCCTCTTGGAGGACAAACATCAGTCCCATCTCTCCATGCATCCATATTCATGAGCCTCTTATAAATATCTGATAGCGGCCGCCACGCTCTACAGCTGTTTGGCTCCAAAGAAGCCACGCAAAAAAGCCATGCAGACACACACACACAAACACACACACACACACACACACACACACAATCACACATACACACACACACACACACATACACACACACATTCATTGGTCTGAGCTTGAGTCTCAGAGCCCTCATCTCCCTGCGTGGTGTGCGGAGAGGCGCGAAGCGCGGTGTTAGCGACCTGGCGATAGCATCGGCTCATTGGTGGGGTATCGCTCCAGGCGTAATTAAAGCACGAGTGTGACCGCCAAATGAGAGAAGAATCCTTAAGTGGCGTATTTACCTTCCCCTCGACAGTACACCGCTTATCAGGGGCCAGGCTCTAGGAGTTAAGAGAGAGATGGGGCTCTTATAAGAGCTCGGGCTAATCGCCACTCACACAAACTCTTGCTTACTCTCTCTCTCTCTCTCTCTCTTTCTCTCTCTCTCTCACTTCCCCCCTTACAGAGGAATCATTGGCTTTTATTGTTATTTTAATTACGAGCGCAAAAGAAAGGACCTGACAAATTACATCGTTTCTTGAAGGATGGCAAAACGTTCATCTATTTTTCTATTATGGCATTTAAAAAAAAGAAACAGCTTCCTCATAAATGGCCACAGATGAGTATAATTGTCCTCCTTTACAATCAGCTATTCAGGCGACAGAGGGAGCGAGCCTCAGCCGCTCCGCTTTGAATGAACTGACCAATTACGACACAGCCCGCCGTGTTTTACATGCGTCGCTCCCCTCAAAGACACAGGCCTGTTCATAACACTCTGACATGTTGATGGATGGGCTGTAAAATTAGCGCTCTGATCCCTAATGCAAGGCAGACCGTCCTGCATGAAACGCCGTTAGCATCTTGTCTTTTTTTCTTTTTTTTTAAAAGACACATGCTGTTTCTTCAGAGATAAGCCACAGTGCAGTACTTTAAATGTATTAAATGTAGATGTATTAACATGGCCATCATCTGATTTATGGACTCAGACTGAGCTATGAAAACCTATTTTGAAAAAGCTATTTCCAATAACACACAAGCTGATTCAGCTGATTTTTTTAGATAATTACTGTCACACCAAAACTAACTTTGCCTGTGGATGAAGAACATAGCAGCTCCATTTATCCTTCACCTCAGCTGTATCACAGCCAGCATGTTGGAGATGAAATCAAACTGCTTCTGTATTTGAGGGAGTCCCATCCTAGTTCCCCCCTCTGTCTACGGCTGAGACCAATATCACTGGCAAGAGACCAAAAATAAACTGGCCCCTCGTCACTGCTGATGCTAACGCTAACCGAGAGCGTGAGATTCAGAGGTGACATTGCACCGCGGGGTGGCTGTTGCCAGGGCGCTCAGTTTGCCTCCTTGGGAGGGGTGTGTGTGTGTCGGGGGGGGGGGGGGGGCAGTACTAAGGGGGTTGGAGATGGGGAGGCAAGAGGAACTGAGGAACTGAGGAGTTCTGAGGAACTTTCTGTTGGTTTTTTTATTTACAGAAAGCGCTCCCAGTCCTCCTCCACCAGCGACTCATTAGAAACCTCAGAACTGCTGATCCAGGCAAGAAAATGCATTCTGCTTCGCTCTCCGGAATATCTTTGTTCTGCTTCCAGTACAAATAGAAAAAGGAATTTAAATATGCTCTTCCACAGCGTTTGTGTGTGTCTGCTTGCGCTGTGTATTATGTGAGTTGTGTGAAGGAGGGAGAGAAATAGAGAATGCATGTAACTCCACAGCATGTGAGCAAATGGTGTGTGTGTGTGTGTGTGAGTGTGTTCGCCTGTGCCTGTGCGTGTGTGTGTGCGTAAGTGTCAGAGTGACTGAATGAGTGTGAGACGAAGCAAGTCTCTGTTTGCTCATCGTGAGGAACACACTCAAAGTTGAAGATGAGCCGCTCTTTACCCAGTGGACTGCGCGGTTCTACAATATCAACTTAAGAGGAACCAGTGAAGCACGAGGTGGGGAACCGAAGACACAGCAGCAACACTGAGAATCACAGCTCTGAGGCCACAGAGGCACAAATCACTGGGGGCAAGGTAATTGTAAAGGAATGAGACCCAACAAAGGGAACACGGATACCCCACAAGAACAGCAGGGGAGACAAATACAATGACAAAAGTCGAAGGTTTTGCCAAGATTGAGAGCAACGAGTAGCGCTGGGAACAGGAGGCCATGGAGACCACACACACAGATACTAAAAGGCTATACCACAGAGACATAATGGAGCAATGGTTAATCCAGAGAAGGCACAAGACATAGAAAGAAAAGAGAGAGAGAGAGAGAGAGAGAGAAAGAGAGAGAAAGAGAGAGAGAGGGGGGGAGAGAGAGAACAAAACATGGAAATAATGAATGAGCCAAAGCCAGGAGCGGAAGGTGGGAAGAGAAGAGAACATGCAATAAAGAAAGATAAGAGAAGAAGATGAGGAGGAACAGGGGGATGAGTGGAAGCGGAGTGGAAGGAGGAGAGCAAAAGGAGAGGGGAGCAAAGGAGAGGAGAGGAGAGCAAAGGAGAGGAGTGCAAAGGTGAGGAGAGGAGAGCAGAGGAGAAGAGAGGAGTGGAGAGCAAAAGAGAGGAGAAAAGAGAAGAAGAGAGGAGAGGAGAGGAGTGGAGAGCAAAAGAGAGGAGAGGAGAAAAGAGAAGAAGAGAGGAGAGGAGAGGGGAGCGAGGAGCGGGGAGGAGTTCTACTCATTAGCCATGCGGCGAGCTTTGGCTCCTCTCCCACCCTCCCGCCTCATTAGTGCCTGGGCCCTGGCTGGCAGCACAACACCCTCCTCACTCACTCCCTCAACCCCCCCCCTCACCGCCCCCCCCAGCCCCCCCAGCCCCCGGCCCCCACAATCACGCCCGCAATCACACACTCTAATTAGGTTAATTAATTTGTATCTGCGCTTGTAGGGACTTGGCTGATGAGGCAGCCGTAATAGTGTTAGTGCCTGGATTGGAAGCAGGAATGGGAGAGATAGAGCAGTGTGAATGTGTGTGTGTGTGTGTGTGTGTGTGTGTGAGAGTGTGTGTGTGTGTGAGACAGAGAGAGAGGGAATGGGAGAGGGAATGGGAAAGGGGGAGAAAACGAAAGCGTTGTCTATCCCTCATGACCCCACCTCTGACAGCACCATAAAGCACACACTAGGAGGCCTCATCCCCAACCCCCATAACCTGTCCCTGACTAACCCCTCCCCCTGTCCCCTGAGGGGTACAAGGGGAGACGTTTGACACGTTCTCCTGTCCCGTGTACTGTAATGCACTTAGAGAGAGAGAAAGAGAGAGGTGGAGAGGAGGAGGAGGAGGAGGAGGAGGTGAAGAAGGAGGAGGAGGAGGAGAGGCGGAGGGCTCAGAGGCATCACATTACAATCATGGCGAGCCTCTCATCAGGACACTGACGAACCCACACCCTGATTAACACAGGGATTTGATTACTGTAATCACACACACAGCACAGGACAGGTCCAGAGAGAGAAAGAGAGAGAGAGAGAGAGAGAGAGAGAGAGAGAGAGAAAAGGAGAGAGAGAGGGAGGGAGGGAGAGAGAGAGTGAGTGAGTGAGAGTTAGAGAGAGAGACAGAGGATGAGTGAGTGAGGAAGAGAAGAAGAGAGAGAGAGACAAAAACAGTCAGAGTTTAAGACAGAGAGTGAAAGGCACGTGAGGAGAAAGTGATGTACAGACAATTCAAAACAAAATTAGAAAAAATGGTGTGAAAGAAAGAAAGAAAAAAAAGAGGGAGGGAGGCAGCAGCAAACTGAGAGTATAAAAGTTGTGAGACTGAGACTACGTTTACAAAGAGCCTGGAATACCTGAATCTGGTTTTTTTTGGGGGGGGGATCCGGTATTGGTACTTGTTTTTATCGCGTTCACACAGAGCCGTGTCAAAAAATATTTGCATTCACACAGAAACGCTGGAGCGGAGCGGAGTGGTTGAATCCGCTGTAAAGACGTTGTGGAGTATGCGCAAAAAGTGACAGAAAACAGAAGTCGCGTTCCAACTAGCAATCTTCTGACTTCTCTACCACCTGAAATCACTTTTACCACAGCAGTCAAACAGGACTAGTTAGAATTGCGCACTTCGCCTTAACCCTCGTTTGTGTTCAGTTACCGTTTTGAGTGTTCCGTCTATAATACAAATATTTTCACGCCAGATTTGCTCATGTAGGCTATTGCTGACACTTTTAAAAAACGGTTTTGAACAATGGTCTGATGCAAATAGAACAGTGATATATTGAAGCGTGGCTTGTTAATGTCATCCCTTTCCTTACCAGCTTCTTAACCATATCAATTTAGTTAATGTTGTT